>NC_064623.1:79662149-79965180 GCF_023898315.1 Schistocerca nitens | reverse complement strand
TCTTGCTCTCTTGTTTTATATCCATTATTTCTTCTTCGATGTATAGATTGAGCAGTAGGGGCGAAAGAGTGGATTCCTCTCTTACACCCTTTTTAATCGGAGCAATTCTTTTATGGACTTCCAGAGTTATTGCTCCCTCTTTGTTATTGTACACATTTTACCTTGGAGTTATTCCTTTTTTTGTCAGAATTTCGTACAGCTTGCACCATTTTACACTGCCGAACGCTTCTACTACGCCGACGAATCCTGTGAGCATGTCTCGATTTTTCTTGAGCCTTGCTTGCATTACCAAGCGCAGCTTCCAAAGTGCTGAAATTTCCCTGATTGAGTTGTTACTCACATGGCACCCAGTGACGAGTCCGTGTTCGGAGTCAGCCAGTTCTCCTGACCGACCCATTGGAAAATTTGTAAATTTGTGGCAAATCTGCTGAGATCATCGGTCCCTAAGCTTACGCACTACTCAATCTAACTTAAACTAACTTAGGCTAAGGACAACACACACACTCATGCCCTAGGGAGGAGTCGAACCTCCGACGGGGGGAGCCGCGCGGACCGTGAAAGACGCCTGAGACCGCGCGGCTACCCTGCGCGGCTGACCGACCCATTCTGCTGATGTTACAGTTTCTCTACTGGCAGCACAACACTCCCTGCCTGCTTTTATACTGGCGGGTAAAGCTCTCGTGGCATCTAGTGATTAATTCCGCGTTACATAAGGGTGTCGGAATATTTTTGATCAAATAATATAAACGCTAGCCTGAAAATGGGCCTGTGGTCGACAGTGACTAAGAGAAAAAAATAAAATATGCTACAGCAGTAATTTTTGTATGCCATAAGCAAATGCAACCATGTTTATTCAGTTATTTACTTGTATCAACATTACTAGAGCGCGGCATATACTTCTGAAATTACAATGAAATGAATGCTCCTAGCTGCATACAGGCGTTGATATAAGTCAACGGGGACAGTTGAAAATGTGTACCCCGACCGGGACTGGAACCCAGTATCTCCTGCTTAAATGGCAGACGCTGTATTCATCTTAGCCACCGAGGGCACAGAGGATAGTGCGACCGCACGGACTTACCTCTGGCACGCCTCTAGTGAGACCCACATTCCCGACTTATTGTCCCGCACTATATTCATAGTGCCCCTGCCCATTTTACTCATTAGTCGCGGCTTTACTGCCGATTCCCGTATGAGTGCGGGCACTGTTTGTGCATCCGCACAGAAGAAGAAGATCTTACGGCCGGTGAGCCTTAACTATATATATTTATATGAAGATGTCCATATACTTCTGATGATATCTTGGCTGTGGTACTTTTTTCTGGGATGTTATTGGAAGAGAAACAACTCCCTCACTAACGCACACTGCCCTTCGGCTCAGCACGTGTGCTGCAGCTAGCGGCCAGTAAAGACGCTAGGTGCGGCCAGCACCAGATCAGAGGCTTTCAGCCCGTCTCCTGCTCGCCACAAAACACGTCGGCTGCCGACGGAAGCCCCGCCGCTTCGCGCCGTGTGTGGCCTTCGCCGTTAAGTGGCCAGTTGATGTCTGGTAGTCTAGACCGAGGCAACAAACTTACTGACGTGTGTGGCGCCGCAAGGAGCACCAAAGGCTGTCGAGTGGAATCTGGGCTCGCCGACTCTGGGCGGCGTTTGAAAGCACGGCAGCCGCCAGACGGATAGGCGAACCGAGTCACGGAGCACAGTGGGTGGCGCCAGCCAGCTGGATGACTGTGGTTCAGATACCGAAGCGATCATTAAGAATCACAATTTTGGTGATTTTCTGTAAATCTCCTAAGGCGGCTTCCAGGAGTTACGGCATTACGTTAGGTCTTGTCATGGGGGAAGCCTCGTCAGAGAGGTCCACCGCATCAGCGTCTAGGGAAGTGATTCCAGTGGTGGTTTCCCATTTCCTTCCACTGGTGATGATGAAATGATAATGAGGACAACACAACACCCAGTCCCTGAGAGGAGAAAATCTCCGACCCAGCCGGGAATCGAACCCGGCCCCTTGGCGTGACAGACCGCCGCGCTGACCACTCGGAGCGGATTCTAAAAAGTGAATATAGTCTATGTTTTCAGTTGGCCACCTTGCTCAGATGTTGATGTGCTTCGTGTCCGTCTACCGTATCAGATCTGACTCACACTGTGTGTTACTCGTTTGAGTATGGAACGTTGGCCATTGCAGGCACCTATAGACGCAGTGCAGGAGTTCCGTCGTAAACAGGATGTTGCAGCTGTCCGACGTGCAACGCTCCGTGAAAGGGGCCGCCATTTCTGTGTTCCACACAGACCGACAATGTCCAGGTGAATAAAACAGTGGTGTGAGACGGGCACTGTAGCCGGTGTGAAGCACAAAGGAACTGAAATGACATTTCAAACGACAGAAAATACGTTTGTAGTTTTGTAGTTTTCTGTGTGGTTTTGTTTCTGTGTGTGTGTGTTTTCTGTGCTACAAATGCCGAGAGTAAAGAAATTGAGCCCCAAACGAAAGTTTCGCGGCAATCAGGTCCAAACACAAGCGAATACTACACTTTAGTTACTTCAAAAGTCGCCCGCGGGAACTGTGTCTACAGGCAGTGCTTCTAGACGTAAACTTTCGCTCTCTGAATGTAATAAGAACACGCCTAGCAGCAATAACGACGGAAATGTTATTGTGAACCTAAATACGCTGTCAATACTTTTGAAGAGTGCTGTGAAATGTAAGTACTGCAATTGTGAAGATAGTATTGGCGTTTCTGAGGACATTTCAGCAAGGAAGGGTCTTTCAAGTCGGTTAGTGATTTCCTGTAACTCGTGTAAGATGCACAGTGATACTATGACATTGCCAGCAACTGATAGTCGACATTATAGTGTAATTATTCAGCTTGCTTATGCAATGCAATGTATTGGAAAGGGAAGGAGAGTTGCCCAGACTTTTTGTGCAGTGATGGATTTACCTCCACCTCCACTGAGGTTTGACAGATACAATAAATTAATATATAATGGTTTATGTGGTGTAAGTGAACACTGAATGAAAAGAGCAGCAGAAGAAGCAGTAGCCTTGTCTGAGAATACAGACATTGTAGCAGCATTTCATAGATCTTGGCAAAAGAGAGACCATACATCTCTGAATGGGGTTGTAACTGCCACATTTATTTGAAACTGGTAAGATACTAGATTATGAATGTCTAACAAAGCACTGCCAGGTTTGTTCGAGTAAATTTATTGGCACCCAAGTTTGTGTAAAGAACTATGATGATCGAAGTGGAAACATGGAAACGAAAGGAGTTCCAAACATTTTTAGAAGATCAGAGGTCAGTCGTAGTGTGAGGTATGTAGGCTGCCTTGGGGATGGAGACTATAAAGGACACACTACTGTTGTTAATGGCAGACCATATGGGGACACACTGATAGAAAACCTTGAATGTGTTGCGCATGTACAAAAAAGAATTATCTAAAGACTTCAGTGGAAAAAACTGTCAGACGGAAAACACATAGGTGGTCCAGGTCGTCTTACAAAAAGTGAAATTGATTCTTTGAGTCAATATTATGGACTATCAATAAGGAGAAATGTAGGAGATTTGGAGAACATGAGACGAGCTGTTCTGGCAACGTGGTTTCACAGAGTGTCAGCATGGTTTGTGTCCAAAAGGGGAAGATTCGTGGTCCAAGTACTGGTTGAGCAATGCTACAGGTAAAAAAAAAAAAAAAATACCCACAGGCATTCCTTACCAGTTGCTGTAATGGAGGCGATTAGGCCTATATATAGGGATCTGGGAAATAAAAATCTACTTAGGAAAATGTATGCTTGGTCTCTCTTAGAATGCAAATGAAAGCTTCAACAGCTGTATAAGGGAGAGAATACCTGAAACTGTATTTGTTGGGCTGAAAGTGCTGAAGATTGGTGTAATGGATGCAATAATAACATTGAGTGACGGTGCAATTTCAAGGATCAATGCTAGGAAGAAACTGAACATCCAGGCAGGAAGGAATGTGGGTTCAGCTCTAACTGCTATTGATAAGCGGCGGGTAACCAAAGCAGAGACTGCTGCAGAAGCTTCTACCAAGGAGTCAAGGATAAAGGAAAGAATAAAGAGAAATAGTATGGAGGATAAGGAAACAGGAGGACCACTGGAGTATGCAGGTGGAATGTTCTCAACGAGCATAGTGGTAAGTTAATAAATCTGTAAATCTTCTTTTGCGATTTACCGAGAACTTGAATTTTCATCATTCAGGTACACTTTTCTCCTAAATGACTGAAGTTAAACTCACAAAAATTGGTACAGATATTTAGAATGACCTCCTCTACCTCCCTTGCCTACTATTTCCTGAAAATTTATAACATGGTGATGATGTCGGTGATATTTGAGCTAAATTTTTAAATATTTTTGTTGTAGTAAAATAAATTACTTGTCTTTTTTACATATCAGCATTAAGGAAGGAAATTGGAGGCATAAAACACTTATGTGAATGTTGTCTGTACTCTGACTCTTTTTCCAAGCAGTGCAGTCAGTGGTTCCAAAGAAAATTGTAGCGCAGTGAAACAGTGTTCTGTTTTTTATACTATTATAAATATTGGTATCAGTGCCAAAATATAATAAATATCTCAGTGATTTTATGGGAAATGCTTTGAATAATGACCCTAATTGTGTGTAAGAACTTTGAGCTATCTCTCATTTATAGATGTTGCACTATGAAGGTGAAGATAATGCTACAAATGCAGCCCATTCAGGGGCGTGTCCCCTTAAAGGTTTTTGGAGCTCACTAACTTCTGTCATTCTCAAATAGTGAATGAACATGCACTAAGGTGACAAGAGTAATGGGACAGCTATGTGTACATATACAGATGGCGGTAATATCGCGTACACACGCTATAAAATGTCAGTGCATTGGCGGAAGTATGGTAGTTGGAGCTAGCCACGTAGGACATTCCATTTAAAAATCGATAGGGAATTCGTGTCGAGACTGGGCAGAGAATACGAAATTTCAGGCACGGACAACGCAGTGGCCGACGGCCTTCACTTAAAGACCGAGAGCAGCGTCGTTTGCGTAGAGTTGTCAGTGCTAACAGACAAGCAACGTTGCGTGAAATAACCGCAGGTGTGGGACGTACGAAGAACGCATCCGGTGGGACAGTGTTAATGGGCTATGGGAGCAGACGACCGACGAGAGTGCCTTTGCTAACAGCCCGACATTGGCTGCAGTTCCTCTTACGGGCTCGTGGCCGTATCTGTTGGATCCTGGACGACTGGAAAACCGTGGCCTCGTCAGACAGATGAGGCCAGATTTTAGTTGCTAAGAGTTGATGGTACTGGTCGAGTGTGGCGCGGACCCACGAAGCCATGAATCTACGCTGTCAACAAGGCACTGTGCAAGTTGGTGGTGGCTACGTAAAGGTATGATATGTGTTTTCATAGAATGAACAAGGTCCTCTGACACAACTGAACCGATCATTGTCTGGAAATGGTTATGTTCGGCTACTTGAGCACCATTTGCAGCCATTCATGAACTTCATTTTCGCAAACAACGATGGTCGTTCAAGATTGGTTTGAAGAAATTTCCGGACAATTGCAGCGAATGATTTGGCCACCAAGGTCGCGTGACTGGTATCCCGTCGAACATTTGTGGCACACAATCAGGAGGTAAGTTCGTGCACAAATTCCTGCACCGCAACACTTCCGCAGTTATAGACGGCTGTAGAGGTAGTAAGGCTCAAAATTTGTGCATGGAAATTACAACGACTTGTTGAGTCCACGCCACGTCGAGTTGCTGCACTAAGCCGGGCAAAAGAGGTCCGACACGATATTAGCCGGTGTCCTATGACTTTTTTTACTTCAGTGTGATGCGTGTAATTTGCGTGCTGTGAGCTGCGCTGTCCTACGACGCTAGTACAATTTCTAAATGTAATACTTGTCTTATTGCGTTAGTCTTCAACATAAGACTCTAAATGAGTAATTATGAGAACTTTCAAATTCATTCCCAATTATGTGAAACACTGAAAAGAAAATTTTCCTTACCCCTGGAAGCCGTTATACAGGGTGTTACAAAAAGGTGCGGCCAAACTATCAGGAAACATTGCTCACACACAAAGAAAGAAAATATGTTATGTGGACATGTGTCCGGAAACGCTTACTTTCCATGTTAGCGCTCATTTTATTACTTCTCTTCAAATCACATTAATCATGGAATGGAAACACACAGCAACAGAACGTACCAGCGTGACTTCAAACACTTTGTTACAGGAAATGTTCAAAATGTCCTCCGTTAGCGAGGATACATGCATCCACCCTCCGTCGCATGGAATCCCCGATGCGCTGATGCAGCCCTGGAGAATGGCGTGTGTATCACAGCCCTCCACAATACGAGCACGAAGAGTCTCTACATTTGGTACCGGGGTTACGTACACAAGAGCTTTCAAATGCCCCCATAAATGAAAGTCAAGAGGGTTGAGGTCAGGAGAGCGTGGAGGCCATGAAATTGATCCGCGTCTACCAATCCATCGGTCACCGAATCTGTTGTTGAGAAGCGTACGAACACTTCGACTGAAATGTGTCGGAGCTCCATCGCGCATGAACCACATGTTGTGTTGTACTTGTAAAGGCGCATGTTCTAGCAGCACAGGTAGAGTATCCCGTATGAAATCATGATAACGTGCTCCATTGAGCGTAGGTGGACGAAACTAAAATGAGCTCTAACATGGAAATTAAGCGTTTCTGGACACATGTCCACATAACATCTTTTCTTTATTTGTGTGTGAGGAATGTTTCCTGAAAGTTTGGCCATACCTTTTTGTAACACCCTGTATAGGAACCTGCAGCGGGAACCGTGCACCTTTTTGGCCGTTCAGTAATGTAGATCAAAAAATGGTTCAAATGGCTCTGAGCACTGTGGGACTCAACTTCTGAGGTCATCAGTCCCCTAGAACTTAGAACTACTTAAACCTAACTAACCTAAGGACATCACACACATCAATGCCCGAGGCAGGATTCGAACCTGCGACCGTAGCGGTCGTGCGGTTCCAGACTGTAGCGCCTAGAACCGCACGGCCACTGCGGCCGGCAGTAATGTAGATCGATGGTGCAGCACGTCGCACAGTTTGTACCACGCGCTGCACGTCTCTAAGAGTGCTCGGATTCCAGATTCATACCTAGCGAAGAGGTGCGCTGGTTACAACACTCGACTACCATTCCACAGGTCGGCGGTCAAATACCCATCCGAAATATCTGCAGTTGGGTATTCCATGCTTCCCTTAAACTGCATAAGCGGAATGCCTGGATGATTCCTTTGTAAACGACGTTACTGATTTCTTTCCCTATCGTTCTCCAGCCCACATGTGCACTGCATCTCCAATGACTTCACCGTCGGCGGGACGTCAGACCAAAAACCTCCTTCTATTCTAGCGACGGATGCGACTGATACTTGACACGATGGCGCGACACCACAGAGAAACGCTGAAGGAAACGTGAAAGAGTCTGTATGCTTCACACGTGAAGTAAAACACTGGCTCACAAAAAATCTTTCAGTAGGGTAGGAGGAAGCGGTACTTACTTTCGCCGTTTCAGAGGGTATGTGATGCTATTTCCGTGATTACGGAGTCGAGTCAAATTTCCAAAGAATATGGCTCTTAGAGCGATCAACAGGGTCTACGACGCTGCACCCCTTCGGACCTGGACGTATGCACTGATTTGGCTGGGAACGCGTCATGACACCGCTGTCTCCTCTCTTGGGGCAATGTGGCCAACTGCTGTAACTGGCTCCTGATATTCCGCATAAAGGCACTGGGACGGAGCTGACGTCCAAGCTGGTCCCACGTGTTCTACCGGCGACAGACCAGGTGATCTTTCTGACCACTCGTGTACCTCAACATCACGCACACTGTTCAAGAGACACGTGCCGTGTGTGAAGCAGCGCCGCCCTGTCCTCTGAAGTCGCACAGTGTCCGAGATGTGCTGCTGTGTTAACCGGGCTCCCTCAGGCTACGACTTGATGACACGAATGACACAGCTGTGCCTCACCAAAACTTAAGACTAATGGGTGAAATCGCTGGGCTAGCAGGACAGAGCGGATGCAGTTACATTTGTGGAAAGGAGCCAAAATAAGTTACTGTCAGTTGCACACAACATATAAACTTGATTTCTTAAAACAAACAATCAGTCAAGCAAGAATGAAAACTCTCAAGGTTTTAACGAAAGACCTTCTTTGATTTTATTTAGACCGGCTGAAGACGACATCGAAAATCCAAGGCACAAGGCTTAAGCAAGGAATTGAGGTACAGTAGTTCCTCTGGAGCTTCACTTCTTTAGAAAGATTTTTTTTATCTTCAATGTAAATAGGTTGAAAGCCTCAGCTTAATTTTTTTTTTCCATAGAACTCGGCTGAAGGCCTCACATTAATCAAGAACAGCGTTACAGCTTAAGGCCAAGATTTTCAAAGTTTAATCTAATTAGGCTGCAAACTCGGCTGAGGGCCGCATATCAACGAAACAATTTAACGGCTTAAGGCCTAGGAAGAAGAGCTTTCAATGTGAAAAGGCTGAAGGCCTTATCTTAAAATATGTCGTGTAAAACTCGGCTGAAGGCCCCGTACTAAAGAATAACAATCTTATGACTTAAGGGCAAAACAAGGATTTTGAATTTTCAATTTAAGGGAGATTAGAACTCCACTGAAGGCCACACACCATGCAGAAAACAATTTTACGGCTTAAGGCCTAAAGGGAAGAGCTTCTAAATTTCAACTAAAATAGGCTAAAGGCTTTATCCTAAAATGCTTCACATAAGTCTCGGCTGAAGGCCACATATGAAACCAGAACAATCTCACGGCTTAAAGCCCAGAAAAAGAAATTTCCAATTTTCAATTTAAGCTGGGAAACTCGGCTGAAGGCTACATAAAAACTAGAAAATATTTCTTACGGCTTAAGGCCTAGACAAAATTTTCAACTTTTGATTTGAAAAGGCTGAAAACTCGGTTGAAGGCCACATATCAATTTGAAACCTATTTACTGCTTAAGGCCTAGGCACAAGGAATTTTCAATTTTAATTTCGAAAGGCTGAAAGCGACATACCAAACAAGAAACAATTTTTTTTACGGCTTAATGCCTAAGAAGATAAGCCTTGCAATTTTAATAAGCTAAAACTCGGCTGAAGGCCACACAGAGTACTTAAGACTAAAAAGGAAATCACTGTGTAAAACACAAGGAGCCGCACTCAAAAGGTTTCAAGGATTGGCCTGAGAAGGTAACACTAACGCACGTTTAGGTGAGACAGGCAGCCTGACCGACAACCTGATGATCGGAAGGAAACCCAACCGAAAGCCAGCCGACGAACCAACCAACAAGATCAGTTCTGCTCAATCCGATCAGCAAAACGACAACAAAATGTCAATAGCACAACGTTCTGGATATTGGTGCCCAATCCAGCCAAGTCAGAACAAACGACCAAAACTACCAACAACATCTCAGCTGTCGAACTACACGCCGTGCTGGACAGCGTCAACATGACGAGGACAATACACTGCCAAGAACTACGTCAATGACCAGGCCAGGCAACCAGAACGTCAACGGCCACAAGGCAGAAGATACCGCTGGCACACTTCATTAATGAAGGAATGAATTACATTAAGTTAAACACCACACAGGAAAATGGCTGCAATTGTAGCTGACTTCAATGCACACACGTTGTTGCTCACGGGAATGTCCCAGAAAGTGACAACCAGGATCAGACGAAGAGATGTGATAGCAATTGAGGCTTGATAGTATTGCAAGTGACCACTCCAGGATCGGTGGGCGACGAACTTCGTAACCCTCGCAGAAGCGCCTCACAACTCCAACCGCGCGTGCACTCCGCCAGCGGCTCCTGCCTGACTACGCGCCATGGAGACTTCCTCGCTGCTCTGCCCCAACCAACCGGCTGCTGGTCCGTCTCCGACTGACAGACTGCCCCCGACTGCTCCGTGCCCGACTTCCTTGAGGTCCATTCGCAACTGGGACATACGACGACGCGGAGACACTGGCTCGGACCTAACCATGCAAAGGGAACACTCCGACATCTCTGCACAGGCAAGGAACCAACCCACGTCCAGCAAGATAACCAATTGAAGGGGCCCATAAGCGGTCAGAGAATCAATTACACGTCACCCGATGAGACAACCGACCGAACGACCAACCAGCGATTGTCCCCGCTCAAATATCCTTCCGTCGGACAATGTATGTGTGTCGCCAGTGGTCGGGCGAGCACTGGCTGTCCGCGCGTCACCGGCGCTCCGTCCCTGACTTCACTGCTGCTGCGTCCCGACTGAGCTCCCAACTGAACTCCAGACACACGACGACCCAGAAATACTATCGGCCGCTCCAGAGATGGTAAGACAGTGCACTTACCGATAAGCGCTGCTGCTGCCACTCGTGGGCAGGTAAGGCAGGAAGTTAGTTATGCCAGTAAATTGAATAAGAAAACGAGGTGACAGTACCGTAATAGAATATGACAAACAATAAATGGCACGAGATATGCACGGCTCAATAGGATCTTTCGCTTGGCAACGATGGTCATCCAGGGTGGCGCAGGACCGCTGAGGACAATTCGAGGCCTCTCATCAGCAGCCCGTGCTTCCCGAACACGGTACTCCTCCAAATGCAGCTGCTTGTGTTGTGATGTACGCAGCCAACACAAGGGACACCAATTCCCCACTCTGTCTGCTGACGGTCTCTGAAAAAGTAGTGTGGGATGATCCAAAATGTTGCAGGGAGTCCATTACCTATTCTCGGATGTGAAAGATTTACGACGTACTTGGACTACAATACGGGCGACCCTCTCTTGCGATGGTCAGACATGGATGATCGTAACATTGGTAACATTGTCGACAGGTACACCTTGCCCTCAAGTTCGCATGCAATTTTAAATCGAGCCAAAGTCCCAATTCGAGCAGCCAGCCAAATGGGGACCCACAATTAGGCCCCTTTCAAACTTGTCAAGTGCTGATAACGCTGTCTGAAGCAAATGCATGTCATCTCCGTGTCCCTCGAGATGAATATTGAAAATCCATCGCTTTTCATGCCCATTACATGTCCTTGCAGCTCCCACAATGGCAAAAAACACTAATAACTCATAGTTTCCGTTCTACCTGTCATAGAGAACTGCAACTATAATTATTTACATATCCGCCGATGGTGTGCATGTATACAAAATCACGTTGATGTCTAACCGTGTATTCTGGATGCTTCACTGGTTTCGTCAGGCAGTATATCTGTGTCGATGTAACCGTTTTTCCTTGGCTGTAGTTTGGGGTCACAAGAGGGACCTATACTTCCTCGTGCCAGCGAATAGGAGCCTCTCTTCTGCCTGTGTCCACGACAGCGAGGCGGAAGCAGTATTCAGCCATCCACCGCCCCATCGAGGGAGCACAATGGAAGCAGACACTGAGCATAGCCAGCGGGGTGGGGGAGGCGCTGACGTCAGAGATGACCACAGTGAGTGCTGCTGTCCCAACAATAAAGCGCCTCAGCCCGGAAGCAGAAGCAGTAGAAGCACCGCTCAAGAGCTGCAGCTGCTGCGTGCGCTGGACACCGCTCTGGCTGTTCGGCACCACTAGACCCCGGCCTCTTGTGTCTGGTCAGTCTCAGTGACGAACACTGCAGCGGTCGAGGATAGAGCCGTAACTTTCATTCCTCAGATCCATAGTCGGAAATTAGCAAGGATGCAGAACATGCAAATAAATATACATATTTACGAATTGCTAATGTTCAAGGACGTGGAATAAACGAAAACCGTCTCTGGACAGAAAAAATATTTGAACAAGATTGGTCATTTTTTCGTAGCAGAGAATACTATAACTGCGTCAGGAAATTTTATGTATATAGACTGGAGCGGCTAGTGAAAATTTGTGCCAAGTCTGGGAATCGAACCCGCGTCTACCAATTACTAGGCAGGTGCGTCAGCCGTTAAGCCACCTTGGCACAGCACCTGACACAGCTGCACGGATTTCCCCAGCACGCCCCCTCCTCGATCCTAATTCTCACTGCCGCCCCAGTCTGCTTTAAATTCCCCCTTACACACGAATCGCACTCTACCCAGTAAGCAGGAGAGCTGCGTTCGATTCCCGGCCTTGGTACAAATTTTCACACGCCCCTTCAGTCTATATGCATAAAAGCATATCTGTATGAGACAAGTAAAGTCTGATACTTTGTGATTTCATTTGCGTCATGAAAGATATTCCATTACGTTTTCTTATGTATGCACTCACCGTCTGGGAAATTTGATCAGACTGTTTAAAAGAATTGACGAGCCGATTCAGATTTAAAAAGAGGTGATTGTAATCTGCACGAACTCAGAGTAATTCAGGAAAGTGCTGTACGAAAATGTTTTAAAATTTGCCGTTCTTCCATATGTGGGACAATAAATCTTTCTTGACGTTATTGAATCGTGGGGAGGACAGACCGAGCAGACACTGTACGATGAAATTTTTGTAGATTAAGGGAAACTGTGCATCAGTACCGTAAAAATTCTTCCACACAAAGGTTCTCCACTTCGCCGACCTACTGATGTTTATTTTTGAGCATTAAAATTTTCACAAAAGGAATTCAATATGCTCCTGACTTGCTGAGGACTAATAGAGAAATCGCTTCGAGGGAAGATCATAAAGCCGCCCGCTGTGGTCGAGCGGTTCTAGGCGCCTCAGTCCTGAACCACGCGGTTGCTACGGTCGCAGGTTCGAATCCTGCCTGGGGCATGGATGTGTGTGATGTCCTTAGGTTAGTTAGGTTTAAGTAGTTCTAAGTCTAGGGGACTGATAACCTCAGAGTCATTTGAACCATTTTGAAGATCATAAAAATAAATACTTTAATTCTGCATCCATGTAATGCACCGGCTTTCACGGAATGAGCAAACACGCATGTTTCGAATCGAAGTTCAGCAAAGAGAGAACAAACATTCTGAATCGAACCGAGCGGTACTTCTCGGTTGTTGTTGTTGTTGTGGTCTTCAGTCCTGAGACTGGTTTGATGCAGTTCTCCATGCATGCTGTGCAAGCTTCTACATCTCCCAGTACCTACTGCATCCTACATCCTTCTGAATCTGCTTGGTGTATTCATCTCTTTGTCTCCCTGTACGATTTTTACCCTCCACGCTGCCCTCCAATACTAAATTGGTGATCCCTTGATGCCTCAAAACATGTCCTACCAACCGATCCCTTCTTCTAGATAGGTTGTGCCACAAACTTCTCTTCTCCCCAATCCTATTCAACACCTCCTCATTAGTTATGTGATCTACCCATCTAATCTTCAGCATTCTTCTGTAGCACCACATTTCGAAAGCTTCTAGTCTCTTCTTGTCTAAGCTATTTACCGTCCACGTTTCACTTCCATACATGGCTACACTCCATACAAATACTTTCAGAAATGACTTCCTAACACTTAAATCAATACTCGATGTTAACAAATTTCTCTTCTTCAGCAACGCTTTCCTTGCCATTGCCAGTCTACATTTTATATCCTCCCTACTTCGACCATCATCAGTTATTTTGCTCCCCAAATAGCAAAACTCCTTTACTACTTTAAGTGTCTCATTTCCTAATCTAATACCCTCAACATCACCCGACTTAATTCGACTACATTCCATTATCCTCGTTTTGCTTTTGTTAATGTTCATCTTATATCCTCCTTTCAAGACACCATCCATTCCGTTCAATTGCTCTTAAAGCTGCATACCCTCGGGAAAAATTACGGCTGTAGTTTCCCCTTGCTTTCAACCGTTCGCAGTACCAGCACAGCACTTTTCGGTATCGCTTCTGAAATTTTTGTATGCCTGCAAGACAGTACCTTCCATTAAATGTGTATTGTGTTCTACGAATTTCTGATTCTGTCACTCCTTTTACAAATACGGTCCGAAATTCTGTTCTACCACAGCAAGCGATGCAAGTGATAGGCAGTAAGACGATCCCGTAATTTGCGCAGCGACAAATGAAACAAACTTCGCTGTAATGATTGATTTATTAATGAAATTACTACGACGAAAATAACTGTTTTCAATAATGATGCATGACATATAGTATTTAATGATATTATCTACGATAGAAATTGAACAAAAGTACACAATTAAGACGTCGGTACACGGGACGAGTTAGCTAACGCTGACGTGGCGGCCTAAGAGTTCTGTGACGTCACTTCCTGCTGTTTCAGCTGGGCAGGCCGCTGTGACCGAGCGGTTCTAGGCGCTTCAGTTCGGAGCCGCGCTGCTGCTATGGTCGCAGGTTCGAATCTTGCCTCGGGCAAGGATGTGTGTGATGTCCTTAGGTTAGTTAGGTTTAAGTAGTTCTAAGGGGACTGATGACCTCAGATGTTAAGTCCCATAGTACTTGGAGCCATTTGAACCATTTTGAACCAGTTCGTCAAGTGAAACACAAAACAAATTCTGCAATATTTCAGCGACGTGACGCTTAAAGTGGAACCAGTAGGGAGCTACAACGCTCCCTACGTCACAAGCAGAAAGACTGAGGCCCGCACAAAGTAAGACGACATATTGTATTTGTCGTGTTCAATAGAAGCCCACATTCGGTGTGTGTCGTGTTAACACCCCACGAATATATGCTGTTTCTGAGCATCAACTCACTGAATTTGCCGAGAACGAATCATTGTTGGTACGAGTTGTTGTAATAACCGATTAAGATTACGGCTGCAGGAGGTACGCTTAAGACCTCGACATAGATTTTCCAGTAAACTGGGGCCCGTCGATTGAAAAGCTGCTAGCCAGCTGCTCAAGACAGGTCTCCCTGTAATATGCTTGAGACTCACAAGAAGAGGTGATTAACGAAACTGATGGTCCACTGGTACAATATGAATTACTTAAGACATCCAGCACTAAACTCGTTATCAGATGCTATCAGGTTCATTCTGTTTCTTATAGACACTCTCTTACATTTATGCCTATATAAAGACAACTATCATACATTACAGCAACTGGAAATTTTGTCCAAGCTCTTCTGTTATTCCTAATGATCGTCCAGCGACGCTACTTTCCCGTACGCAACAGCACAGCCAGCGAACAGTGCGAGATGCATTCAAGTTCTAAGGCCTGCGATTTTTTTTCTAATTAACTGCTCACCCGAAATCTATGAAACTGGCGTTACTTCTCGACGTAATCGCCCTGCAGACGTACACATTTTTCACAACGCTGACGCCATGATTCCATGGCAGCGGCGAAGGCTTCTTTAGGAGTCTGTTTTGACCACTGGAAAATAGCTGAGGCAATAGCAGCACGGCTGGTGAATGTGCGGCCACGGAGAGTGTCTTTCATTGTTGGAAAAAGCCAAAAGTCACTAGGAGCCAGGTCAGGTGAGTAGGGAGCATGAGGAATCACTTCAAAGTTGTTATCACGAAAAAACTGTTGCGTAACGTTAGCTCGATGTGCGGGTGCCTTGTCTTGGTGAAACAGCACACGCGCAGCCCTTCCCGGACGTTTTTGTTGCAGTGCAGGAAGGAATTTGTTCTTCAAAACATTTTCGTAGGATGCACCTGTTACCGTAGTGCCCTTTGGAACGCAATGGGTAAGGGTTACGCCCTCGCTGTCCCAGAACATGGACACCATCATTTTTTCAGCACTGGCGGTTACCCGAAATTTTTTTGGTGGCGGTGAATCTGTATGCTTCCATTGAGCTGACTGGCGCTTTGTTTCTGGATTGAAAAATGGCATCCACGTCTCATCCATTGTTACAACCGACGAAAAGAAAGTCTCATTCATGCTGTCATTGCGCGTCAACATTGCTTGGCAACATGCCACATGGGCAGCCATGTGGTCGTCTGTCAGCATTCGTGGCACCCACCTGGATGATACTTTTCGCATTTTCAGGTCGTCATGCAGGATTGTGTGCCAACTCTGGAGGCGATCTGCTCAACAGTCATTCGGCGATCCCCCAAAACAGTTCTCTCCACTTTCTCGATCATGTCGTCAGACCGGTTTGTGCGAGCCCAAGGTTGTTTCGGTTTGTTGTCACACGATGTTCTGCCTTCATCAAACTGTCGCACCCACGAACGCACTTTCGACACATCCATAACTCCATCATTACATGTCTCCTTCAACTGTCGATGAATTTCAATTGGTTTCACACCACGCAAATTCAGAAAACGAATGATTGCACGCTGTTCAAGTAAGGAAAACGTCGCCATTTTAAGTATTTAAAACAGTTCTCATTCTCGCCGATGGCGGTAAAATTCCATCTTCCGTACGGTGCTGCCACCTCTGGGACGTATTGATAATGAACGCGGCCTCATTTTAAAACCATGCGCATGTTTCTATCTCTTTCCAGTCCGGAGAAAAAAATTCGGAGGCCTTAGAACTTGAATGCACCTCGTAATACAGCGCTCCTGATCCTGTCTTGATAGCTCATTCATATATAGGACGCCCATGAGGTCACTCTGTCTTTACAAAAAATCGTAATTTGGAAATTATCAGAGATCAAGCATCATGGTTTATTGAAAAACGTTCAGCGGTTCCCTTTGTTACAGATTTGACTTTGACTGGTGACAGACCAGGAGAAGATGTAATGTTGTATCATCTGGACGCACAATCTAAAACAGTGACAAAGGCACTGTGAAATAATCATCGCCAGAGTGGATAGTCAGGTGGATCAAAAACAACAGACAGACTGTCTGAAAGGGCTTCCTGAAAGTGGACATCCCCCTGTGTCTCAAGCACGTGTTGACAGAGTGGAAGCTATATTTCAACGCAGCCCCGAGAAGTCAACACCTCGTACATCACGAGAATTGCAGGAAGCTTCCATAAAGTATCACGTCAGCGGTTACGCCTTTCTGCGTACAAAGTGTAGATGGTCCAAGCATTGCAGCCAAACGATCTCCCTCTGCGGTATGCATTTGCATTTTCCATGCTGGCCTCCACAGATGCTGTCAGCGACTGCACCGTCAGTCCCAATAATTCTGAAACTGATTTTCCTCCTGGCGTATAAGCGACGTCACCACATTTAGTAGGTGGCAGCTTGGGCAAACGACTGTGAACAACGGGCGTGCATTCGAGCAGTCAGCTGCGACCAGTGTGAATGTTGTGGGGAAGGCTAACCAAAGACTGCGTTTTATTTCCAGGACACTATCTACCAACGAGACTGCCTACACTACACTTGTCCGTCCTCTGTTGGAATACTGCTGCGCGGTGTGGGATCCTTACCAGATAGGACTGAGTACATGGAAAAAGTTCAAAGAAGGGCAGCACGTTTTGTATTATCGCGAAATGTGGGAGAGAGTGCCACAGAAATGATACAGGATTTGGGCTGGACATTATTAAGAGAAAGGCATTTTTCTTTGGGACGGTATCTTCTCACGAAATTCCAATCACTAACTTTCTCCTTCGAATGCGAAAATATTTTGTTGACACCGGCTTACATAGGGAGAAACGATCACCACGATAAAATAAGGGAAATAAGATCTCGTACGGAAAGATACAGGTGTACGTTCTCTCCGCGCGCTGTACGAGATTGGAGTAATAGAGAATTGTGAAGGTGGTTCGATGAACCCTCTGCCAGGCACTTAAATGTAGATGTAGAAGCAGTGGACGTGCGATCGTAGCGTATGAACGTTGTTGTGTCTCAAGTTACAATAGAGCAACGTCTCTCTATGAAGTGTTTTGAAGCAGAGAAAGTGTGCACAAAGTTCATCCCGCACATCTTGACTCCCGAACAGATATGTCGGACTGCTGCCGTGACTTCACTGAAACCAAAAATGCGGACAGTTCTTTTCTGGGAAAAATCATCACGGTTCACAAGACTTGATCTTATCAATACTCGCCTACCACAGGAAGACAAAGTGCAGAAATTCACACTTGAAGTGTCAGCGCTTTGACGACATAACTGGCATTCAAGGCAATGTGACGTGCGAGCTGAACAACATTCCAAAGAAGAGACTCCTCTGACATACTTGTATCAAAGTTCTGCGAGTTGTTCTTGGAGGGAGGGAGGGGGCGGGGACTATGTAGATCATCACCTGAAGCATTAAAACTATTCTGAACTTTTCTCTAATTTTTATTAATCACCCCTCGAAACTTTTCGGACTGACGGGGGTGCTTGAAAATGTGACTGTTTTCCGATGAACCAACGGTGCTCCGAAAACACACACAACACGTGCGAAGACATCTGTTTAGGTCAGAAACTTAAAGTCTGGTGTGGCCTAATGGACAATAGATTGATGGGCTCAGTTTTCTTCGCGCAGAAAACCATAGTGTGAAACGTTTATCTGGACATGCTCGGACAGTTCCTGGAGAGCTGAAGCTGTCCATCATCTTCCAGCATGATGGCGCAGCCCCTCATCGGAGTCTGACGGCGTGGGTTGTGCTGAGTGAGACATCTGCTGAGGGGAGAGGTGGATGTCTCGTTATGGTCGCATATTCCGTGGTCCGCTCTCCCGATGTCGCGCCACTAGACATGTTTTTATGGAATTATGTCAACGAACGCCTGATTGCAACACCAGTCAGTGACGCTGCTACCCTTCGCGCACGAATGAATGAAGCAATCAGAACTTTCGGTGCTGCAATGCTGAATCGTACAACGGTAGAACTCCAATGTAGCCTCGTCGTTCAACGAGCGACGAGTGGGGCACGCGTTGTAATTCTGGCACAACAGCAAAAACAACTTTGAGAACTGTTAAACGTTTTACAATGCTGCTCTATCTCTAATAGTTTCCATATTCTGATTTCTTTTAAATGACGGCAGGACTTTATGGACACCCTGTACTTCTGTATTGAGAACGTAAAGGTCCTATTACGCATCTCTGTAGCACTCTCGATGTTAATTCCTTTTCTGTGGAAATTCCCCGTCCACTATAACGTATGGGATTCTATTAGTCGAATATTACTGTATTCAGTCACAGAAGCCGAGTGACGACCTTTAACTGTAAATTCGTGGCCCGAGTCAAAACTTTTGCTTACGCACTCCGATATACGACCATGCAAGTTTACCTCCTTGCTGCTTCTATGTAGATTAGCCTCATTTGTTAACTTTTATCCGGAAATGCGTAATTCTGTGACGTGTAACAGACGCTGTTACGAAAAACCCGCTGTTAAGTTCAGTAGTCAGTCTCGAGAATCAATAGCAGGGGCTGGTGCTATCACTGAAACTGCCACCGGCCGTAGTTTCGCGTGCTATTGCGCCGTAATTTCGGAAACGTACGTAGCGATTGCCCCGGCTGGCGGAACGGCAGCCATTGCTTCTGCTGCCCTCCACAAAGTTCTGATTAGAGTGGGAACCTGACCTTCCTGGTGCCTGTCTGCCTTTGCTGGCCTTGATGCGTTTTTCACCTCCTACTACCCAGGTGCAGTTAAGCCCAGACTTTCTGCTGGATCGCCTCTCTTACGATTAATGCTAATGTAAATAAGACAGATATAACGTCAAATGTGGATACGGATACCTACGACATGTCGCTATTCTTTTATTTCCTTTAAGTACTTTTCGACACTTTTCAGGCTCATCTTTAGATTTTCCGTTAGTGAGTGGCCGCAGGCATCTGTATTTTTATTTAATATACCGAGTGGCTATAATTAAGGTTCAGCTACTCACGCAGGTCCAATGTGGGCTGTAATTACGGTAGGGCGGCGAAACTTGGTAGACATTCTATTGCATTAATGCCGAACTGATTTACCGTGGAAAAAAATTAGTTCCAGTTTTGGCCACCAAATGCAAATCTGGCACTTTGAACGCAAGAAAGACGTTCACAAATGTCGCCACGTGTAATGGATTGGGAACGAAACTGGACGTGGACAGGAAAGCGCAAACAAGTGAGAAAGGCATAATGTTCATTTTAGTATTAAGTGCGGCTTACACAATTTGCTCAGTATGAACACCGGCGACGTCGATTAGATGCTGCATCCGGAAAACTGCGTGCTCAACACTTACCGGCACCAATTCTGGTGGAGCCTGAGAAACGTGTTCGTGCATACTCACCTTCAGATTAGGTAGGGACCGAACGTGTCCTGGGTGAACGCGCTCTTTTAGATATAGCCAGAGCCATGGATTGAGATCAGGTAATCTGGCAGGCCATGTATCTGGAAAATCCTCGGAAAATGACGCTTTCGTAGAAGGTTGCGTTAAGCAGATCTTTCACTGGGCGAGCGACATGAGGTGTTGCTCCATAATTCATGAAAACAGTGGTGTCCACTCTGTTGCGCTCTTCCAAAGCAGATTAGTTGGCTGGTTTGGGGGAGGGGACCAAAGATCGAGGTCATCGGTCCTACTCCAAAGCAGGAATCACGTGGTGTACAAGAAGATCTCAATAACGTGGAGACGTCACGGTACAGATGGAAGGCCTTCTGGGTGTATTCGCTTCAGAAAAGAACGGTTCCGTGAATAAATGTGCTTGTGAGTCGACACCACACAGTCACATATTGCAAGTGCAATAGCTCTGCGTCCAGAACACGCGGTTTAACAGAACCCCAAATCCGGTAGGTCCGTGTATTCACTGCACCCTCTACGTAAAATGTGCCTCGTCAGCCACAGAATATTGCACGGCCGCATCTTATCAACTTCCATCCGTGCCAGAAACCGAAGAGCAAATTTAGCACGATTCTGCGGATGATGAGGTTTCGGTTACTGCACCGTCTGTATCTTGTACGGGCATCAGTGTCCAATAGACCGGAAAACTTTCCGTGCTGTTGACCACTGGATGGACAATTAGCGTGACACTGGACGAGAACTAGCGCAACCCTGGTCACATGCTGCGTGGCCAGTTAGAACAACAGCGATAGGGCGCCTTCATCTCCCAGGTGCCACACCTCACCAGTGTTCTTGAATTTCATTACCATCTTCTGTACACCATTTTATGACATCGGGTCTCTCCTCAGACCACTAAGTCGGCGGCGATGCTCTCTCAGTTATAGACTCTACATTCTGCCGTTCACATAAAACAGTTTCACTTACAACCCACGGTCTCTCTTGTCGATAGCCATAGTGTCCAGTCACAGCGGTGATGTCATACCGTCGTACAGCGTACAGCGCCATATTTGCACCTGGTACAGTCACGGCTTTTGCATTATGCATAATGCAATAGTTTAATTCAAGGTACGTCGTGAGCTTTAAAAGTATGCACACATGACCTTCACCTACTGATCGATATTAATGGTAGTGAAATACGAGGGTTGGAACTTTAATAGTGACAACTATTTATTTACAGCTCGTTCAAAACAGATACGTGTTTCAAAGTTTTACTGACCTTCAAAAGTAGTCACCAGCATTGTGTATAACCCGTTGCCAGCGATGTGGAAGCCGTAGGATACTCTTAGAGGTGCCAACTGTGTTGACTGTTCGAGCGGCGCGGTCTATTGCCAGACGAATTTGTAGCAGCAGAGAAGGGTGGCTGTAAAATTGGCATGAAATTAGCGGAAGGAATCGCTCGTGAGTTCTAAACTGCTACCAGCAGTTCGGGTAGTATAATGTGCGTGCGTAGCAAGTTATAAAGAATGGCGTACAATGACCGAGCAGCTCTTCGTTAGTCACACATTTCCCAATGTCGAATGACGCTTGAGGCTGTGTATACACCTACGCCACTGGACAATAGTTGCCTGTTAACACGTGATACGGCAATCCGACGGAAGGTTTTGGTTTGTTGAACATCTCGAGAATATTACCCGCCATTAAGTGCAACGTCAACACTAGACAATGGAGGGTGTGATGTCAGGGTGTGGCGGTGCTTTTCGTTGTTGGGGTATGGAGTCCTTACTGCACGTCAGGAAACTTTAAATGCACTGTGTATGTCTTACAGTACAGGGGCAGTTCGGAGACGACTTTATCAGCTTGACAGAACGGCATCTATGAGCGAATGGTTTGTGTAATGGTCTGCCTAAATTGGGGACCTGAACCGAACGGTACATTGTATGGGGGCTTAATTAAATTTTTAAATGAAAATATTTCTAATTTTAGTAGCTGTATGTCTGGTTACGAAGTCTCGTAACCGGTTGGCCCTGACTAGTATTAGTACGCAATCTGACTGCATAGAATAACAATAAAGAATGAAAGGGAATTTCCGTTAACACGATTAATTAAGTCCCCAGCAACTATAAAAGCTACGAAACAACAAAGCACAAGTGAAACTGTTCTGTGTGTGAAAGTGTTATTCAACGTACACATCTGGCACGGTTCTTCCTCAATACGACAAGATATTTTAAACAGCATTTACAATGAAGTAATTAAAAAAACCAGAAATACTATAATTGCACATAGAAACCCGAATTACAGTCTAATACATGAACACAAGCCAGATGCTTGTTGACTGAACCTGTGACCAAGAGGCATTGTTATTTAGGGAATCTGAAATAAAAAAATTTTGTTACCTTCATATATATTGACGAAAAATACACTGTGAACATTAGAACATCCCCAATCGAACAACGTCTGCTGTCTCTACCAACAGGACAACTGCACACGACATGCCTGCAACTAGTCCTGCTATCGACATCCTCTCAACAAGCTCTGCCCACGGCAACTTCCGAACTACCACCGCCCAGTGGAGGCGGCGGAATAGTACTCTTCGGCGCAATCTCTGGCGCTGTGACTCAGTGTAGCCACCTTTCAACATGTCCAGAATGAGAAAGTCCAGTTGGCTCCAAACCCCAGCGTCCAACATCACTGCACACTCTGGTAACGGCTCTTTACCCACAATGGGCTCTCATTCCTCCAGATTTTCAGCACCTCGTTGAACGCCTCCCTATCAAAGCCGTGAGAAAGGTGAAGGGTGGACACACCCAATCTTAATGTCCTCAAATAGGTGCCCACCTACTTTTAATCAGAGACTATAATTATGACTGTTTGAGAAACATTTAACCAGTTTCACAATACTACGTGGTGATTCAAATTGTGCACAAATTGAAGGAGGTGATGGATCTGAAACATCTGTGGGTGTGGAGGTGGCGCCTGATAGGGGCCCGTTCAGAACAGGCTTGTTTTGTGAAGAAGACATCCAAGTGAGTTCCTAATCGTGCTACACAAAGAACTGTAACGCGATTGTATCAAATGGTTCAAATGGCTGTAAGCACTATGGGACTTAACATCTAAGGTCACCTGTCCCCGAGATTTAGAACTACTTAAACCTAACTAACCTAAGGACATCACACACATCCATGCCTGAGGAAGGATTCGAACCTGCGACCGTAGCAGCTGCGCGCGGTTTCGGACTGAAGCACCTAGAACCGCTCGGCCACAGCGGCCGGCAACCCGATTGTAGTCTTGTGGGATATACAATATTGTCATGGAAAATGAAGTGATTCAGGTGGTCCGCAATAATTTCACATAGTCTACAGGTATCATTGTGCTTTCGCATACTACCATAGATCCCATGGAAGCCCCGGTTGAATGTCCCCCATAGCATAATACTACCATCCGTGGTGCGGTACGTCCTTCGGCCAACCGTTATAACCACCATCGCCGACCTGATGCGATTCATCGGACCAAGGGACGATTTTCCATGGTCCAGTCTGACTGATCTAGTTCAATACAAACAATACCAATCGCCGTTGTATAGGTTTATTTCTAGGCAACTGGTTTTGACGTTACACTACGTCATCTTCAGGCCTTACCTGTGGAGGATGTAACTGAACAATAATTACATATTGAAAAACAGAGCATGTTGACTAGAAGAATCAAGTGTTGCATATTACATTACGTAATGAGAATAATACAGTGAATGTTAAATCAGAGCAATAAATTATATGGAAATATGTAGCGTATTACTTAACAGCTGCAAGTGTTACATGTAAATTTCCTTAATTAAAAGTCTTAATAATACACCTAATATCCACTATCAGAATGAATTAGTTATTTATACATACTGTAAAATTTTTAGTATCGTCATTCACTCATTAATAAAGCAGAAGTGTTATAGTAATGTAATCATCACTTCAGATATTTATTGTCTTCAAAACGTATAACTTAAGAAGTACCTTTGCGTCTATGCAAGAGATAGACCTTAGATACCTTAGATATTACATACGTAAAACTTATTTAACATTTTTTATAAGTTTTTTGAAACACCTTTACCCTGTGGTCCGTGTCGGTCAGTGTGCCTGGTTTTGGCTAACCTGCCGTTGCTCATTCTCATTTCCACATCACCAGCAGCCGACCTTGTCAGCTTTAGAAGGGCTGGACTGTCGGTGATGGATTCGTTAATTAGGTGATCACCAGTGACAAGTCCACGTCGCAAGTCACTGGGATCTCCTGACGTAAGTCTGCTGTTACTGCTTCTCCACTGACAGCACGACAGTCCCCTCCTCCTTTCATACTGGCGTATCCGCATTTCGTTACATGGTGGTCATTACCGCATTACGTACGGGTGTCCGGACACGTTTGATCAGGTGGCGTATCACTTTTGTATCGGTTCACTTACTGGCGTATCCGCATTTCGTTACATGGTGGTCATTACCGCATTACGTACGGGTGTCCGGACACGTTTGATCAGATGGCTTATCACTTTTGTATCGGTTCACTTGGCGGAGATGTTGATACTTTGGGCGGCGGAGTCTGCGTGTGCCACCCCCGGTACTGCTGGTGGTGGTGGTGCTCTGCCTTTTGCAGGGCCAGCGACCGTCGCAGGCTGCTGCCGGCCTCTGTGTGGTACAGCAGGGCGCCGTTAATGAAGTTGCTTTGAGCGCGCCGGCTCTTGGTTTGCGCAGAATTCTGTACGAGGCGAGCGGCTTCTATTACCGGCAAAGGGCGGAGTCAGAGCAAGAGGAGAGGGCGCCGCCTCCAGTGACACGTCGCAGGCGGCCGGCTAGCCCACGCTAACCTTCGCCAGTGTCTGCTGCGGTACCACTATAGCTCCGAACTCTTAGCTCTAACAGCCTATAGATTCCCATTTACTGGGGGCTTCTCGTAGCGTGGAGAGTGTGAAAAGTTGAAACTGGAGAGCAGTTCTGAATGGTGCAAGACATTTATAGCTTTTTATTACCCCGATATGTTCCCATTCTTCAAGTGCTATCCTCAGTCGTATTTCAACACACACACACACACACAGACACACACACACACAGACACACACACACACACACACAGACACACACACACACACACACACACACAAAAAAGGACGAGCAGCCCTTAGCGGCTCGCCATCTTATTTGCAACTATTCATGACGTCACCTTTCCGGCTTAGATTTTTTAAAATGTGACTTGTAAGTACTGCATCTCTTTCCAGTCAGTAAAAAACTTTAATTTTATTAATTTATTATATCCCTAATATGTTTTAGAACAGTTAATTTAATTCTGAAGACGACGCTCATAGTAGCGTCGAAACCTGGCCAATTTTGACTTAATATTTGTGACCGAGGGCGTATTTGTTCTAATGTATTTCAACACGTTTTTATTAGTTCACTCTCGTGTCTGCCTCTTCGGTACAAATTTTGCAGTTGACCTTAAACTAAATTTCCAGTAAGATAGAGACTTGAGATTTTGAACACAATTCGTAACAGGATCGCAATACAGCATTAATCGCTTTGGCTTTCGTCTGTTCGGTAAGGGTGTGGGTGGGGGCGAAAAACTTTCGTTGCGCCTGATATTTCGGCTGCCCTACAGGACCGGTGTGTTCTGCAGAATATGTTCCAGGCAATATGCAGTGATGGGCATCTGAGCAGGGAGAGGGGGGAAAAGGAGATCGTTAAACACAAGGGTAGGAGCATATGTATGCGACATACTCGTACATTGGTAAACATGTGGGTTAACAGCTAAAATATAAATAAATAATTATTTAAATAAAAAATGTAATGTTATCAGAATATTTGAAATCCTTTAAGAAACTTCACAAACGCAACACTAAAAAGCAGAAAACGTTTATTTAGATAAAAGTAAATTTTTGATATAATACTTTTTAAATCAGACTAAAAAGTATAAAATAATTTCTCCTAGCCCCAAACACGTTCGTGATCCCATACGAGTACTCCTGAAAATTAGTGCTAGTGAATTTATAATAAATACTAGCGAAACAGGCAATGCCTTGCAAATACTGAACATTATCAGAATTGGATACACATCCTACATTGCTTTCTCTGTCTCTCTCTCTCTCTCTCTCTCTGCCCATCCCCTCCTGCCCCCTCTCTCTGTCCATCTCTTCCTCCTCCAGTCACTCCCTCTGTGGATGACCTTCTCCCCCTCTCTCTGTCCATCTCTTCCCTTCTCCTCTATATGTCTCCCCCTACCCTCTATTTCCTCTCTCCCCCCTCTATTTCCTCATCCCCTCTGACGTTGAGCCTTGTTCGTTTTATTGCAAACGAAGCCTTCGTTGGTAAATGAAGTTCCTTAGAATAAATGGGTAAATCACTTGGGATCATTGCTGTACGGTGTATGTGAGAGACGTCTGTAGCAGCTGGAACTGTAAGGACAGTACCGTGAATGACAGTATTTCCCACAATTTTAATCCGCAAATGGGTAGGATTACAAAGTTTTGGACGATTTAGATTCCATAATGGTATTCTTATCAGATGCTGATAAGCAATAAACTCACCTTTCCCATATTCTGCTAAAACTATTGTCAAGGAATAAAACAGAACAGTACATAGCTATGAACAGAATAATTGTCTGAAATTAAAAATAAGAGAAAGACCATATATATTAGAGAAACAACTTGTCTAATGGTTTATATGCCTTGCTATCGTAATTGACATGGCCTGCAGGAAAGAAAACGAAACCGCATGCTCTCATAGCATGGTATTTATTTTCTCGCAGTCGGTTCTGATGGAATACCTACTCATCGTCGATTGAGAAACTACACACGCGCTATTTAACGGGTAGCAGCTACAAATAGCACACGCATGATTTTCATATTCTCTCACTCGATAAGTTCAAACTATTACTCCTGCAGAAAAAATGAACAGGACATTTTTGTAGGATATTTAATGAAGCTAAATTTTGTACTGGGATACGTTTCCACTAGAGGGCATAGTTTTCGAAGTATTCCAGAAATATACAAAAGTGACTTTCAAATGCTATTTTCTTGAATGACTCTAAAAACGTGGGGTTCCAGCAAAAACATATCCCAGTACAAAATTTAACTACATTAAATTTCCCATAAATGGTCTTGTTTCTTTTTTCTGTAGGACCAGTAGTTTTTCAGTAGCCAGCGACAGAATACGAAAAATCTCGCGCTTAGTATTTGAAGGCGTTGCACAAAACCTATAGATACGACTCACCCTGTTTAGCCTACGTCTGTCTGAACGTTCATTAGCGCATAGATACAAATTTGAAGTAATTCGGTCAAGAACTTTTCGAAATTTTTGATGCCAACGTTTTTTCTTTATGTATTAAATATATATTTATACATTATACACATTTAAAAAATATGTAGCATGTATGCGTTCGAATTTTTATCGTGTAAAAATATGAAGTTAATTCATCAAGAATTGCCCGAGAGATCCCGGTAACAACGTTTCCCTCTTACATATTACATATAACGAGCTCCTTGCCAGGCCGTGAAGACGCGAGGGACGCCTACCGGCCGCCGTTCCACCCTCTCCCCAGCGGCGTCGTGCGGACGCGGTTTGTTAAGACGTGTTGTCAGCGCACCGCTCTCCCGGCCGTGCTGCGAGCTCTCCACACGGGGAAACGAACCCAGATCCTCCATATGACAGCCATCTACGCTCACCACTGAGCTACGAAGGCGCACTGTACATTAATTATATAGACATGATGGCTATAATTAAACTTACATGAGCCAGTGTAGACGCAAAACTATTCACCGTATGGATACCCAACTTTATAGGAACGGTGTTCACACCGTGCTTTATGGTATTTGCGCGGCTTGGCCACGAATGAGAGGGACGGAAGTGGGAGGTCCACGTCGCTCGGCGTTTCGAAAAAAATAGCGTTTCTGACATGTTAGCAGAACAGCAATCCAAGGATCGTGGGTTCGAGTCCCTATCCTGAACATCTTTTTATTTTCAGTTTTTACATTACTTACACCGCAAATAAACGGAAGTAATGCTCACTGTATTGTATTTATCAATATTTTCATAAAAAGACATGACTAGGAAATACAAAGGAAAGTTTGCAATTGCAACTAAATTTCCAGGAAGGGATTCTACAGAGTACATTTTTGTTCCTTAACAGTTGGTGATTTACACGTGCCGGAGTCATATTCATCGTTAAAAGACATGAAGCAGTAATTATCATGGCATCTTACACTCGTTCTAAAAGTCGTGTTCTTACAATTACATTGTTGTTTCAAAATTTCTACACAAAAACAAATTTGGTGTACACTCGTAAAAAGTTCTCTGTCATCACACAGTTTAGTAGCAGACCACGTCTAACGCATAATTTCCTCAAATATTTTCGATAATATCTGGTGAATTGTATGTATTTTTTATGCTGTCTCCTCGGGAAGTTATTTCTTTTTCTCTCTTGATGATACGAGAGCAGATCTTTGATCAAATCATTTACCTGACGATAAAAATAAACATCACAGTGTTGCTTGCGTTAGCTACCGAGGGCTACTCGAAGACCAAGATGAAACTAACGGAATACGAAGGCCTGTACGGTTTAATTACCTTCGCTTCCTGGAATGTTGTTTTCAGATTTCTCACGGGCCGTGCAAATACAATCCTTTCTCGGAAATTTATTTCAAATACCAAATATCTCTTTTTCCCTTCCTTTACATGCCTGTTATGAACATATATATATATATATATATATATATATATATATATATATATATATTGAGCATTATTTCGGTTTATTTGCATGGTAAGTAACATAAAAATTAAATATAAAAATGTTTCAGCATATGTACTCGAAAGCATGATCATCGGAATATGGTTCCGCACTTTTTTCGCTGCGCCTAGCGCTACCTGGATCCTATAATTCGACAAATGGTTTATGCCTAACCCATTGCGTACCAAAAGTTTTTATTTTTTTTTAAACTTTGGGCCATCTAGAGTTCCCATTTCCGTCATATTCATTTCTGGCCAATTCCTGCGCACAAATCTGGACGGAATCGATGGTGAAGATAGGCGCGGTCCCCTCGTCAGTTTGCAGCCACTGGTCGTTCTGAAGCTCTTTAGGCGCGTTCTTATTGAAAAAGCCCTTTTTAATGACACACACAGCAAAAAAACTTTTGCACCACATCGGTTCCGAGACTTCCGGCACCTGTACAGAAAATTGGAGTAGAGATCAACATAAACATCATTTCCGTCCTTTTTATTGCTCATGAAAACCACACATTGCATGTTGTATCACCATACAGCGAGATCTTCAGAGGTGGTGGTCCAGATTGCTGTTCACACCGGTACCTGTAATACCCAGTACCACGTCCTCTTGCACTGATGCATGCCTGTATTCGTCGTGGCATACTATCCAGAAGTTCATCAAGGCACTGTTGGTCGAGATTGTCGACTCATCAATGTCGATTCGGCGTAGATTCCTCAGAGTGGTTGGTGGGTCACGTCGTCCATAAACAGCCCTTTTCAGTCCATCCCAGGCACGTCTGGAGAACATGCTGGTCACTCTACTCAAGCGATGTCGTTATCCTGAAGGAAGTCATTCACAAGATGTGCACGATGCGGGCGCGAACTGTTGTTCATGAAGACAAATGCCTCGCCAATATGCTGCCAATATGGTTGCACTATCGTACAGCCATTACGGCACCTTCCGTGACCACCAGCGGCGTACGTCGGCCCCACATAATGCCAACCCAAAACAGTATGGAGCCTCCACGTTGCTGCACTCGCTCGCTGGACAGTGTGTCTAAGGCGTTCAGCCTGACCGGGTTGCCTCCAAAAACGTCTCCGACGATTGTCTAGTTGAAGGCATATGCGACACTCATCGGTGAAGAGAACGGTCCATTCGGCATGTTGTTGGGCCCATCTGTATCGCGCTGCATGGTGTCCTGTTTGCAACGATGGACCTCGCCATGGACGTCGGGAGTAAAGTTGCGCATCATGGATCCTATTGCGCACAGTTTGAGTTGTAACACGACGGCCTGTGGCTGCACGAAAACATTACTCAACATGGTGGCGTTACTGTCAGGGTTCCTCCGAGGCATAATCCGTAGGTAGCGGTCATCCACTGCAGTAGCAGCTCTCCGGCGGCCTGAGCGAGGCTTGTCATCGACAGTTCGTGTCTCTCTGTATCTCCTCCATGTCCGAACAACATGGCTTTGGTTCACTCTGAGATGGCTGGACACTTCCCTTGTTGAGATGCCTTCGTGGCACAAAGTAACAATGGGGACGCGATGGAACCGCGGTATTGACCGTCTAGACATGGTTTAACTACAGACGACACGACCCGTGTACCTCCTTCCTGGTGGAATGACTGGAACTGATCGGCTGTCGGTCCCCGTTCGTCTAATACACGCTGCCCCCTGCATGGTTGTTTACATCTTTGGGGGGGGGGGGGGGGGTTCAGTGACATCTCTGAACAGTCAAAGGGACTGTGTCTGTGATACAGTATGCACAGTCAACGTCTGTCTTCAAGAGTCCTGGGAACTGGGGTGATGGAAGACTTTTTTTATGTGTGTAGAATCCCAGTTTGTATATGCCTGGGAAAAAAACGTTTGTCTCGTCAAACAGTAGATTATATATCTGAGGATATGGTCAGTAACAGCTCCAATTTTTTGTGTGCTGCTGACATTGTGAACAGCGGCCGGAAACTGTACAGATGGACTGATCGATGTAGTGGTTTCCGCACTCACAGCGGATAGTGTAAAAGCCAGGACCCTGGGACCAAGACAGGCCTTTAACGGGCCCAGCATCTCGATCTTTTTGGCTGGTAGGAAAATTTCTTATTCTTCGTCTTACTGTAGTGTTTGATGATACATACTGAGATTCGGTTATGAAGGAGGTTGTGTGGATAAGAATGTCGGAGAACAACTTCAGCCAAGACAGCCATGTTAGCGGTTCGTGGGAGCGACCTCGCGACGCTTAAAACACACTGGAACATTCGCCACAGTGGTGGAGCCACCATCGCAGGCGTTGACATCAGCTACTGCAGCGTGACGGGAACTGCTGAGCAATCGGAGTCCGTGCTCGCGCTATATAAGGCCATCACAGCGGCAACCAAGACAGCCAGTTCTCCTGAGGAAGGCGCTAGAGGTAATAGTCGAAAGCTCAAAGATGTACCCACAACTTACACGGCAAGACGCCAGGGAATATTTTGTGCAAGACAGTCGTTGCGAACATCTTCTTTCTCGTTAGCAGCTGTCTCACCAGCTATGCTATATGCTGCCGAGCTGCAGGTCAGCAGATGCCCGGTACATACCGACTCGATGAGCGCTTTCTTTTCGCTTGCAAATACAGCTTGCCACAAAAGTGAGGGAGACCAAGCCTTTTTCTAAGCAGAAATGTAAACTGTGTTACTGGTTGACCATGAAATTAGGACTGTGTAATGGTTCAGATGCATTTGGATTTTAATGAATGGCGATAGCTGTTAGACAATCATTTATTAAATACCATCACCTACACTCTAAGCCAAAAAAAAAGAAAAAAAACACACACAACGGGGGAATAATCCGAATGGAACGGAAATCGATAGATAATGTGTACATGTCAACACAGATAACTCATTATAATTAAAAAAAAAGGATTATTCTTTCAAGAGAACGACTTTCATAAACAGCGCGTTGCTTCACCTCTGACCCATATGCAAGCAGTTACTCGGTTTGTAATTGAGTGAGAGAGCTGTTGGATGAACTGAGGTGCATCGTGCCAAAATTCTGTCCAATTGGCGCGTTAGATCGTCAAAATATGATGCTGGTTGGAGGTCCTCCCCACGATGCTACAAATGTTCTCAATTGGGGAGAAATCCGGCGACCTTGCTGGCCAAGGTATAGTTTGACAAGCACGAAGAGAAGCGGCAGAAATTATCGCAGTGTGTGGGTGGGCATTATCTTGCGAAATGTTAGTCAAGGATGGCGTGCCACGAAGGGCAACGAAACGGAGCGTAGAATATCTTCAACCTTCCGCTGTCCTGTGAGGGTGCGGCGGATGAGAAGCAAAGAAGTCCTGCTATGAAATGAAATGGCGCTCCAGACCTTCATTGTCGGGTCGTATGACGCACGACAGTCAGGTGAGTATCCCACCGCTGTTCCGGTCGCTTCCAGACACGTCATCGCTAATCGTCGGGGCTCAGTGCCAAGTGCGACGCATCAGTGAAGACAGTTCTACTCTAGTCGATGACATTCCAGGCCAAAGACGAGTTTGGAGGCTCCTCGGACGGACGTGGCGTTCCAAAATGATTGCCGCCCGCCATTCGACCCGACAGCCAGGAGTAATGGTCGGCGATGTCACTTCATATCATACCAGAACAGCTTTGGTTATTATCCACGCCACCCTCACAGCACAGCCGTGCGTTGACGATATTCTATATCGCGTTTCGTTGCCCTTCATGGCACGCCATCCTGGGCTTACATTTCTGCGAGATCTACAACTACGTGATTACTCTGCTATTCACAATAAAGTGCCTGGCAGAGGGTCCAATGAAGCACTCTCGAACGGCACGCGGGAAAAACGAGAACTTAAATTTTTCTCTTATTTTATCGTGATGATCATTTCTCCCTATATAGGTGGGTGGCAACAATGTTTTCGCAATCGGAGGAGAAAATTACTGACTGAAATTTCATGAGAAGATCCTGTCGCAACGTAAGACACCTTTGTTTTAATGATTGCCACTCCAATTCACGTATCATGTCTGTGACACCATCTCCCCTATTTCACGATAATACAAAACGAACTGCCCTTCTTTGTACGTTTTCGATGTTATCCGTCAGTCCCGCCTGATACGGATCCCACACCGCACACCAATACTCCAGAATAGGGCGGACAAGCGTGGTGTAAACAGTCTCTTTAGTAGACCAGTTGCAGCTTCTAAGTATTCTGCCAATGAATTGCAGTCATTGGTTTGCTCTACCCACAATATTATCTATGTGATCGGTGCAATTTAGGTTATTTGTAATTGTAATCCCTAAGTATTTGGTTGAATTTACAGCCTTCAGATTTGTGTGACTTATCGCGGAATCGAAATTTAGCTGACTTCTTTTAGTACTCATGTGAATAACTTCACACTTTTCCTTATTCAGGGTCAATTGCCACTTTTCGCACCATACAGATATCTTATCTAAAGCATTTTGCAAGTCGTTCCGATCATCCGATGACTTTACAAGACGGTAAATGACAGCATCATCTGCAAACAATCTTAGACGGCTGCTCAGATTGTCTCCTATGTCGTTAATGTAGATCTGGGACAATAGAGGGCCTATAACACTTCCTTGGGAATGCCGGATTTTACTTCTGTTTTACTCGATGACTTTCCGTCTATTAGTACGAACTGTGACCTTTCTGACAGTAAATCACGAATCCAGTCGCACAACTGAGATAATGCCGACCCGCACACACCTGTTGTTTTTGTGCTTGCCACAGCCTGCCTTGGCCAACAAGGTTGCCGAATCATTCCCCAGTTGAGAACGTTTGGAGCATTTCGGGCAGGACCCACCTACCATCTCGGGATTTGGACGAGGTAACGCGCAAATTGGACAGACCTGGGCACCATCTGCACCGGGAGGACGTTCAACAATCTTGCCAGTCGATGCCAAGCAGAATAACTGTCTGCATAAGGGCAACAGGGGGGCTAATGCAGTATTGACTTGGTTTGTAAAGGTCTTTCTCTTGAATACATCATCCAACTTTCCTGAAATTGTAATCATTTGTTTGTCTGCACATGCACATCACGTCTTCCGATTTCCGTTCCACTTAGATAATTCTTTTTTTTTTTTTTTTTTTTCCTTACAGTGTCTTCGCCATTTAACGCACACGGCATGCGGTCATGAGCTTAGGACAGCTGACCGACTGAGTCTCTGTTCCAGTGTTCTCCCTTGCAGCCGCTGGTGTGCCGTTAGGCGTCATTTGGAGACACGTGCTCCTGGTCATTGTCCCTCAGGTACAGGTAGCTCCGAAGAGGGCAGCACTCTCCAGTAACTCGGTTGAATTAGCGACCAAACACTAAGGTTTGAAGAGGCTGTATGCCACACTAGTTATGTAGAGATGAAGAGGCTGCCACCGAATAGAGACAAGCGTGCAGACGTTCATCAAGTAGTCTTCTGACTGGACCCCACAAGAGTGTATATACACTACTGGCCATTAAAATTGCTACACCAAGCAGAAATGCAGATGATAAACGAGTATTGATTGGACAAATATATTACACTGGAACTGACATGTGATTACATCACGCAGTTTGGGTGCATAGAACCTGAGAAATCAGTACCCAGAACAACCACCTCTGGCCAGGTACAGCTGCCCATGCAGCTTCAACACGATACCACAGTTCATCAAGAGTAGTGACTGGCGTATTGTGACGAGCCAGTTGCTCGGCCACCATTGACCAGACGTTTTCAGTTGGTGAGAGATCTGGAGAATGTGCTGGCCAGGGCAGCAGTCGAACATTTTCTGTATCCAGAAAGGCCCGTACAGGACCTGCAACATGCGGTCGTGCATTATCCTGCTGAAATGTAGGGTTTCGCAGGGATCGAATGAAGGGTAGAGCCAAGGGTCGTAATACATCTGAAATGTAACGTCCACTGTTCAGAGTGCCGTCAGTGCGAACAAGAGGTGACCCATGGCACTTCATACCATCACGCCGGGTAATAAGCCAGTATGGCGATGACGAATACACGCTTCCAATGTGCGTTCACCGCGATGTCGCCAAACACGGATGCGACCATCATGATTCTGTAACCAGAAGCTGGATTCATCCGAAAAAAATGACGTTTTGCCATTAGTGCACCTAGGTTCGTCGTTGAGTACACCATCGCAGGCGCTCCTGTCTTATGCAGCGTCAAGGGTAACCGCAGCCGTGGTCTCCGAGCTGATAGTCCATGCTGTTGCAAACGTCGTCGAACTGTTCGTGCAGACGGTTGTTGTCTTGAAAAGTCCCCATCTGTTGACTCAGGGATCGAGACATGGGTGCACGATTTGTTACATCCATGCGTATGATGCCTGTCATGTCGACTGCTAGTTATACGAGGCCGTTGGGATCCAGCACGGCGTTCCGTATTACTCTCCTGAACCCACCGATTCCATATTCTGCTAACAGTCATTGGGTCTCAACCAACGCGAGCAGCAATGTCTCGATACGATAAACCGCAATCGCGATAGGCTACAATCCGATCTTTATCAAAGTCGGAAAGGTGATGGTACGCATTTCTCCTCCTCACACGAGGCATCACAATAACGTTTCAACAGGCAACGCCGGTCAACTGCTGTTTGAGTATGAGAAATCAGTTGGAAACTTTCCTCATGTCAGCACGTTGTAGGTGTCGCCACCGGCGCGAACCTCGTGTGCATGCTCTGAAAAGCTAATCATTTCATTTGCATATCACAGCATCTTCTTCCTGTCGGTTAAATTTCGCGTCTTTATCACGTCATTTCGTGGTGTAGCAATTTTAATGGCCAGTAGTGGATATATATTTGCCTTCAAGACTGAAAGTTGTGTGTTAATTAATGCAGTGTAGTCGAATTCTGCCTCGGCGAGCAGAGGTTGTGTGAATAAGCGAGTACAGGTCCACCAACGATGCGTCGCAACGTGTGGTGACGTCAGAAACAGCGGCGGCAGCCCGTCTACAGCCGCAACAACAGTTCGCAGTTTGCGCGGCGTGCGGTATACACGGACGGGGCCGTGTGGAAGTGGGCCCATTACATTTTTATTGGCCGGAACCGCTGTGCGTTCTGCGGCGGAGGTAATCAGCCCGAGAGTATAAAGGATGGGGTAGGGTAGGGTAGGACACGGCCGCTCCCCCTGGCGCACGCCGGGCCCCTCGATTTATTCCTCGCTGATAGGGGCTGAGCGATGGCGCTCCCCCACCCTCCCCCACACAAAAAGCGGGGGCGTGTCAGGCCGGGCTGTTCTACAGGCTGCGTGCTTCCGCTCTGCATCGCGCCTGCTAAGCAGCTTGTGGGAGCCTGGCGCTAGAGTCGGAACCGAATTTTTCAGTGTTAAAACGGCCACTCATTATTCACGAAATGTGTTCGCAAACTGCTTACGCGGGACCACCACAGCTGTACAGTTTACTGGAAACAAAAGAGAATTTCTGATGGTCCGGGACTCGAACCCGCATTTCCCGCTTTACGCGAGAGGTCGCCTTCAGCGCTTCAGCTATCGGTGCGCGCTTCACGGACAGACCCAAATTTCCATATGTTGTGCTATCTGCTTCCCACAGTCCTCGCACTATGATATCATCCAGCACAGGTTGAGACTCATTTAACTTTCTCCTCAGATTGCTTTCGCTTCGGAATGAAATACTTTATTGCAGGGTCTGTACTGTAGAGTGTCTGCAAAGTTCAGTCGAATGTTGTGTTGGACATGCATGCCTGCACTATAGTGCTTCTCGTTGTATTTAATAAAGAACATTACGCTGCCTAAAAAATCTTACAGCTAATAGTGGTCGGATGAATACAGCTTTCTGTGCTGCAGTACATATGCTCTCTGTAAAATATCACGGTATGAACATATTCTTTGAGCGATTTTGAGGTGACCAAACTCATGGGATATCGGTATGCACATATATAATCAGATGGCTGTAGTATCGCGTACACAAGGCATAAAGGGGCGGTGCTTTGGCAGAGCGGGCATTTGTAGTCAGATGGTTTGTATGGGAAGGTTTCTGGCGTTATTATGGCCGCACGACAGGAATTAAAAGACTTTGAACGCGGAACGGTAATTGGAGCTAGATGTATCGGATATGCCATTTCGGGCCCGGGTTCCCGGGTTCGATTCCCGGCGGGGTCAGGGATTTTCTCTGCCTCGTGATGGCTGGGTGTTGTGTGCTGTCCTTAGGTTAGTTAGGTTTAAGTAGTTCTACGTTCTAGGGGACTGATGACCATAGATGTTAAGTCCCATAGTGCTCAGAGCCATTTGAACCATTTTTTTTAGCCATTTCGGAAATCATTAGGGAATTCAACGTCAATAGTTTGTCGAGAATACCAAATTTCCGGCATTATCTCTCGCCAGGGACAACGCAGTGGCCGAACGCTTTCACTTAACTACCGTGAAAGCGTAGAGTTTGAGTGTTGTTAGTGCTAACAGACAAGCAACACTGCGTGAAATAACCACAGAAATCAACGTACGAACGTATCCGTTAGGAGAGTGCGACGAAATTAGTCGTTAATAGATTACGGCAATAGACGACCGACTTGAGTGCCTTTGCTAATATGGATGTGTGATGCAGTGACTGGCTCTTGGCCATATCGGCTCGACCCTAGACGACTGGAAAACTGTGACCTCGTGAGATCAGTCCCGATGGGAAGAACCGATAGTAGGGTTCGAGTGTGGCACGCACGCCACAAAGGCTTGGACGTAAGTTGTGGTCAAGGAACCGTGAAGGCTGGTGGTCGATCCATAACGTTGTGGGCTCTGTTTCCATAGACTGGACTGATTGTGAGTCATGTGATCCAACTGAACCGATCGTTGACTGGAAATGGTTATGTTCGGCTAGTTGGTGACCAACTCCTGCCATTCACTGACGTCGTGTTCCAAAGCAACGATGGAATTTGAATGGATGACAATGCTCCATGACACTCGGCGACAACTGTTAGTAATTGATTTCAACAACATTCTGGACAATTGGGGAAAATGGTTTGGCATCCCAAATCGCCAGAGACGAATTTATGTCACATAATGGAGAGGTCAGTTCGTGCATAAAATCCTGCACCACCAACACTTTCGCAGTTACGGGCTACTATAGTGTCAGGATGACTCAATATATCTGCAGGGGATTTGTTGAGCATGCCAAAGCGAGTTTCTGCAGTATGCCAGGTAAAACGAAGTTTGAGACGACCTTAGGAGGTGTCCCATGACTTTTGTCACATTATTGTATATTGACTGTGTTTACGTAACTCGAAGTGAAACAAAACATTGTGGTGTTAAATATATCTAGTCTATTTGTACCTGTACACAATATTGGCGAGCATGTAGGTGGTGAGAGTTGCAACTGTCTGTGACAAGTAGTAAGGCAACCATAGTGCAGTAATGTTGTTCGTGTCTGGTGCTGTTAAAAAAAATGGCTCTGAGCACTGTGGAACATGTGAGGTCATCAGTCCCCTAGACTTAGAAGTACTTAAACCTAACTAACCTCCTGAGGCAGGATTGGAACATGCGACCGTAGTAGTCTTCTGTTGTTACCAGGCCTGGTAGGGTTTATATGAGGCGTGAACAGCATGTAATGTCGAGTCACCACAGAGCAGTAGATGGAGACGCCACTTACTCGTGTGAGACAGCGTTATCAGCACCTGACAAAGCTCATTGTGAGCCTCCATCTAGTAGACTGGCCAAATCGTACAGCCTCCAGGTTTGTCAGACATTGAAACCTGGCAGTCGCCCGATGATGAAGTGCACGGGACGACCACAAAGGGAGGATGACCGTATTGTGTATCAAGCGCATTCTAACCGCTTAACGTCTGTGGCTACTGTCCGAAAACAAGTAATGGACGTCCTGCACCATTCTGCGTGCTCCCACAAAGCTGGTGGGCGTAACGGCATTATGGAGGATGACAGTTCAATCCCGTGTCCGACCATCCCGATTTAGGTTTTCCGTGATTTCCATAAATCGCTTGAGGCAAATGCTGGGATGGTTCCTTTGAAAGGGCACAGACGATTTTCTTCCCTCATCCGAAGCGGTCAATGACATCACTGTTTGGTTCCCGCCCCCAAATCAACCATCCAACCAGAGTAGCGGCAGCTGGACCGGGGAATTAGCGTCCCACACGTAGGCTGCCCTTGACATCGGAAGAGAATCAGCTGCATCTGGAGCGATGCGGTGTTGGAGGGGCAAGGGCTGCTGATGAGTGGCGTCACATCGCATTCAGCCGCGAATGGAGGACCTGCGCGGCCCCGGTTACCACCGTCGACGAGTAAGGCGACGATGTGGGGAGAGGCCACAGTCTTTCGATGTTTTGGAGAAGCACTGCAGCACTGCACTGTTACTGAACTGCACTCTTAGGCTTCATTGTGATTTCGCGTTTTAAATGTCCCTTACAAGCTTATCAGCTGTGGGTAAGAAGGTTCGAGCCGTCACAGCAATGGAGGCAACTGAACACACGGTATGTAGATATCAACAAAGATAACCAAAGCAAAATTTGTTCCATTCCATGCTACGTGAATAGTACACCAACGCGTTATGAATGTCTTCAAATACGTCTTGTTTGGCTGCAAACTGTTTTATCTATTTATTAGCAACGAGGCGTTTCGCATGTAGTGCATCTTCAAAATAATGTAGGAAGTAATGTGGTGAGCCAACTTCCGTCCCTTAATGTCAGCATATGCCATTAAAACAAAAATTGTAAAGAAACATCGTCCTATCGTAATTTGGCAAATAAAAGCGTAACGGACATAATACGGAGCCAACCGCGTTCCGGCGTACGCAGCATGGACATTTGCGTACAGAAGACGCAATAATTTTTATCTCGAAACCAGATGCTGGCATCAACGGACGGATGTTAGCGCACCACATTATGTCTTACGTTCATCTGAAGATGCCCCAGAAGGATGAAACGCGTCATTGCCAAGAAATAGGTAACACAATTTGCAGCCAAGACTGTCATAAGATAACCAAAGCACTTGCCAAGACTGTAAAACTTTCAGGTGTATGTGTACTTTTGTTAAATGTTTCGTACTGTCATCGTATCCTGGAGATGTTCAAACCTCGCAATCTTCAATAAGTAACTTAGGTAAGTGAACAAATTTTGTGAGTGGCAGTGGTCTCTAAGGAACCCTTTCATAATGTTTAAACAGTCAGGGTCGGTTAAGAATCAACACGACTTTAAATTGGCATGCCGGTATACAGAGGAGGGCAGCGGCGTCGGGGCACAACGTGGAGAGCGATGTCCAGACGGAGAGTGGGGGCACGGTGGAGTGCGCACACAGAGGCAGCTCTGTGGGGAACCGGAGCGCGGCAGACCAGAGCAGAGCAGGGCCGCACTGGGCGCCCGGCCGGGCCTCCTGCTATCGACCGGCGCCAGGTGACGTCACACTGCACCCCGTCCCCCGCCAATCTGCTGTACGGCTTGCGGGGCAGAGCTGTGGCGGCGGCGGCGGCCCCGTGCCGTAGCCGTGGCCGGTGGAGCGGCAGAGCGCGCCACCGCCATGTTGGCAGGTGGGCTGCGCCTACACGCACGTACACGCACACACGCCACGCGGTCACTTCATTGTTCAAACACGCTTCACACGTCTACATTTAAACAAAATCTTGTTTATATACCACAGAGACCTTTACTCGCTACAGAAACATACATCGTATCACTCTTATTGTGCTACTCACAAATAAAGTGAAGCACCCAGTAGGGAACCAGGAAACAAAATGAAACCACGTGCCTCGTGAAAGTAGATGATGCTATTTCCGTGGTTACAAAGAAAATGGCTCCAAGCACTATGGGATTTAACATCTGAGGTCATCAGTCCGCTAGACTTAGAACTACTTAAACCTAACTTAACCTAAGGACATCACACACATCCATGCCCGATACAGGATTCGAACCTGCGACCGTAGCAGTACCGCCGTTCCGGAATGAAGCGAGTACAACCGCTCTGTGGTTACAAAACTGAGTCAAATTCACAAAGAATTTGGCAGTACGGACCCACTTACCAGCGTGACGTCCCATTCTATCTGGCTTGGATGGGTGGGCTGATTCAGTTGGGTAGGTTGTTATAAGGCCTTTGTATCCTCTCCTTAGGCAAGCGCGGTCCACGGCTGTTGTAACAGGTCCTTGATATCTGTATTGGCACTAGTACGGTGTTGACGACACAGCTGGTCCAACACATGTTCTACCGTGGACAGATGTTGGTATCTTGTTGGCTACACGAGTACTTCATCACGCAGACACTTCATAGAGGCATGTACCCTATAAGGACGAACATTGTCCTAATGGAAAATGGCCCCACGATACTGTGCCATGAGAGGTAACACACGAGGACACAGGATGTCCGAGACCTACAGTTGTGACCTCAGGGTTCCCTCAATCTCTATCATCTGTATTCTGAAAAACGATCTTTCTCCATGTCACCACCGTACTCCTCAACGATGGTCCACCAAGTAAAATCGCTGAATGCAATGCAACGCCATTCATCCGCAGTCCATGAGCCCGGCCACGAAACCACTCCAGTTGTAGCCGTTTATTTTGTGGTATAAATGCGAGCCTACGAATGAGGCGCTAATTCGCTAGTCCATCTACTACCAGTTTCTGACCGTTGGTGAGGGATGACACAGAATGTTCCAGGGAGCCCCTTACCTGTTCCCCAGCGGCACGGCAGGAGCACATGTGAGGGGACAACGATGTGCCTGGTGCACAGTAAACGATCCTCTACTGAGTGGTCAGACTTACCCATCAAAACCTTGACGACAAGTGTACCATTTCTCACGTTCCAACATCGAGCCACTGTCACATCCAAATGCCTCACAAACGTGGATATTGCACGATTCGACCAACGTGTCAAATAGAGGCCCACAATGAAGCCGCTTTCAAACTCTGCCAGGCGTTGATAACGCCTCGCACATGTGCGCGCCACCTCCGACTCCTTCAGAGTGATCACTGGACATCTGACGTTGTCCTCGCCCCTTACATACCTTAACAGGCCTGATGACGACAGTAAAGACGAACAGTGGTAATGCACTCTGGTGGCCGTTCTCCCTGTCACAGAGCAACGCAGATCTCAATATCTACACTCCTGGAAATGGAAAAAAGAACACATTGACACCGGTGTGTCAGACCCACCATACTTGCTCCGCACACTGCGAGAGGGCTGTACAAGCAATGATCACACGCACGGCACCGCGGACACACCAGGAACCGCAGTGTTGGCCGTCGAATGGCGCTAGCTGCGCAGCATTTGTGCACCGCCGCCGTCAGTGTCAGCCAGTTTGCCGTGGCATACGGAGCTCCATCGCAGTCTTTAACACTGGTAGCATGCCGCGACAGCATGGACGTGAACCGTATGTGCAGTTGACGGACTTTGAGCGAGGGCGTATAGTGGGCATGCGGGAGGCCGGGTGGACGTACCGCCGAATTGCTCAACACGTGGGGCGTGAGGTCTCCACAGTACATCGATGTTGTCGCCAGTGGTCGGCGGAAGGTGCACGTGCCCGTCGACCTGGGACCGGACCGCAGCGACGCACGGATGCACGCCAAGACCGTAGGATCCTATGCAGTGCCGTAGGGGACCGCACCGCCACTTCCCAGCAAATTAGGGACACTGTTGCTCCTGGGGTATCGGCGAGGACCATTCGCAACCGTCTCCATGAAGCTGGGCTACGGTCCCGCACACCGTTAGGCCGTCTTCCGCTCACGCCCCAACATCGTGCAGCCCGCCTCCAGTGGTGTCGCGACAGGCGTGAATGGAGGGACGAATGGAGACGTGTCGTCTTCAGCGATGAGAGTCGCTTCTGTCTTGGTGCCAATGATGGTCGTATGCGTGTTTGGCGCCGTGCAGGTGAGCGCCACAATCAGGACTGCATACGACCGAGGCACACAGGGCCAACACCCGGCACCATGGTGTGGGGAGCGATCTCCTACACTGGCCGTACACCACTGGTGATCGTCGAGGGGACACTGAATAGTGCACGGTACATCCAAACCGTCATCGAACCCATCGTTCTACCATTCCTTGACCGGCAAGGGAACTTGCTGTTCCAACAGGACAATGCACGTCCGCATGTATCCCGTGCCACACAACGTGCTCTAGAAGGTGTAAGTCAACTACCCTGGCCAGCAAGATCTCCGGATCTGTCCCCCATTGAGCATGTTTGGGACTGGATGAAGCGTCGTCTCACGCGGTCTGCACGTCCAGCACGAACGCTGGTCCAACTGAGGCGCCAGGTGGAAATGGCATGGCAAGCCGTTCCACAGGACTACATCCAGCATCTCTACGATCGTCTCCATGAGCGAATAGCAGCCTGCATTGCTGCGAAAGGTGGATATACACTGTACTAGTGCCGACATTGTGCATGCTCTGTTGCCTGTGTCTATGTGCCTGTGGTTCTGTCAGTGTGATCATGTGATGTATCTGACCCCAGGAATGTGTCAATAAAGTTTCCCCATCCTGGGACAATGAATTCACGGTGTTCTTATTTCAATTTCCAGGAGTGTATATCCCCAGCGATGGCATGTGCGTGTAAGGAGTTATACTGACGTCTGGCCGTCTCTTCTGCTGACTCGTTTTTCTTGTCAGGCAGTTTATAATTAAAAAAAAAAAGAAACAGCCCGCCTCACTGTCCTCAAAAGAGACTAAGCACTGATTTTAAAGTAGTAACAGTGATGCATCTGGCCTGCAATTAAACAAGTGCCATGATGATCTCTCCATTGGCAAAAGATTCCGAATTCCCGGGAAGGGATGCCAAGGGGCAGATGACCATGAGGTGGATTAACGAACGATGGGATAACATTTTACGAATCGGAGAATGGCATGTCAGAAGTGTGAACGTAACAGGAAAGCTAGAAAATCTGAAAAGGGAATTCTAAAGGCTCAATACAGTTATATTGGGTATCAGGGGACTGAAGCAGAAAGAAGCTAAGGATTTCTCGTCAGACGAATACGGGGTAGCAGCAGCAGCAGCAGAAAATGAATAGGACACAGAGTGAGCTTCTGTGAACAGTTTCATTTGGGAATTTGGAAATTTGTGGTAAGGTCTTATGGGACCAAACTGCTTAGGTCATCGGTCCCATGATTTCATCCCCATCCAAAGTGACCCTTATTTCGACAAGATGTGGTTCATGCAAGACGGAGCTCAACCCCATGGAAACAGAAGAGTGTTTGATGTCCTGGAGCGGCACATTGGGGACCGCATTCTGGCTCTGGGGTACCCAGAGGCCACTGCCATGGGGCTCCATTGGCCGCCACATACTCCAGATCTGAACACATGCGACTCCTTTTTGTGGGGCTATATTAAAGACAAGGTGTACAGCAATAAACCCAAAAGCATTGCTGAGCTGAAAATAGCCATTCAGGATGTCATCGACAGCATCCATGTTCCGATGTTGAGACGCTTCAGCGGCTCATTATTCGTCTGCGTCACATCATCGCCAATGGTGGCAAGCGTATCAAACATGTCATAACCTAAATCCGAATATCTGTACTGACTTTTACATATTGAATAAAGTGTGTGCACTCTGTAGCTTGTAACTAATTAAGATTTTTTTTCATATGGTTCAATAATTGTCACCGTCTATGAAGCAGTTGGGGGCGTACTATCGTATCCTAGCTGCACGTTCAGCCGCTAACACGAACGCAACCCACCAAATGTTTCAGTTACTCTAGTGGTTGACTGAATAATAAATGAAAACGATACGATCACTGGATCCGGGAGTAACGGTACCGTGGCACGGTACGTCCCCTTTGCAGACATCAGCGCCCACCTAACGCTGGCGCTGATGCACATTCTCACCAGTCTGCTGTGCTGATAAGTCGGCCGTGCTGGTTGCATGTGAAGAACCAGAATCTCACTCGTCGGTACTCGGGCACCGTGAAGGTCCAACCACCGTCTCAACCCAGCGACTTTCCACATCCGAACCAAGAGTGTCTATCTTCAAGTGTCTTTGCTCCCGACTCCTCTGTTTTCCCGTTCCGGTCACAACCGTCAATCAGGAAAAATGTTAGTGTTTTCCGCCAGTAGCGTGAAAACTGCCACGTGTAATAAATTCCCACGACAGAATGTCTCCAGACGCGCTCCAGTCAGATCTTCTCTCCAGTTTGCTCTAGAAGTTCCCGTGGGCGAGGGGCTACACTTCAGAATTTTCAGAACCCTGACCAACGTGACGAGGCCAAATGTATACCACCAAAGTCTCCCAATATTTTACATGGGACATCCACTGCGCGAGGAGGATAACTGGCAAACTGGGAACCAGATACATTAACACAGGGGGTCAAATTTCCGAAATTAAACGAGAACATTCATTTCCTTACACAATCCGAAGCTGGAAATATAAGATCTAGTGCAAATATTCAAATGCCTCTCTTCCACGCATGAACATCGAGACAGACACACTGAGGGCACGTCTGCTCACTTACCCGTCTTCTGTAACACTTCCCGAATATGGCGGGCACCCGGAGGTCTTCCTGGGACCTGGTGGAGGGGGTGGTCAAACCACCTGGCCATGGCCAACCTTTCCACCCCAAATCTTGTGACACTGGAACGTCTTTGACTTTGCCCTGCCTGTGCTGTCTCTCTTATCCCCTACCCAAGAGTTAGGTTGGCACTACTATACTATAGAATTACTTCTGAACTAAGATTTGGCCACGGTTTATGGAAAGGTGTGAGAAAGATTAGGAAAGTTCATGTGGAGATTCACATTCACGTACTGGAAATGCATAATACACGAAACATATAAATATGTATTATGAAGCCTGGCACATTTCTTTCCACCCCTCCACATGGGTTCTGTTGCACCCGTGGCCGCCCGCGTCGTGCAAGAAAATTGGCCGCCGCCGTTTGTATTTCTCGGTGCGAGCGAGCAGCGAAAACTGGTGCTTATGGTGCGGAAACTACTGTACCGTTTCAATTTGCATGCACCCCAAGATATCGTGTAACATCTGATCCTTTGATGTTTGTCTCCCTTATTTTAACTGAAGGATTCCTTCGGAGTGACTGTTTCAGTAATGTGTTCGTTGTTTTGATCTCGGCTATGCTGAGTTGGTTGTTGTGACACCATTGTATAATCGTTTGTACTGTTCTACTGGCTTTCTCTTGTAGATGTGCTCTGTTTGCAGTTGGTACAACTAATAGGTCATCTGCGTAGGCAAGAATTCCATCTGACCTCAGAACATTTCCTGACTACACGCTTAGCACTCTAACGGCGTATGTAAATTGCAGTGCAAGGTAAGATTTTTCTGGAGGACGTGTATTTTACTTCTTCAATTGAAGAATGGTCGAATCTGCCGCAATGGCTAGTGGCTCACTGGATAGCTGAGTGACTGCGCCTGCTGCTTACGCAACCCGCAGCACGTGCCCCGCGCACACTGTTCTCTGTCTGGCAGTCCAGAGCCTCACACCGCTGTAGGCCCAGACATTGCAAGACTTGTGATTTCTCACCACAGACTGATAGGTGGCAGCCGGCACATGAGGGTGCAGTCAGCCTTCTACAGAGAAGAACCGTGCCGAATACAGCGAAGCCCGACTTAGCCTGATTGACAGGGGAGTTCGGTGAGTCCTCTCAGATGGCTCCTTGACACGTGTGAGCCGAAAAGAGCCTGTGAATACCGTCTGGTCTCCCCAGTCGCTTTCAGAGCTCTGTGCGAACTGAACTACAAGTCTCGACCAACAGACGCAGATTTTTAAACACATTCCCCAGCATTTTAGCACGATGAAACTGAAGTGTCCCGCCTGTCGCCAGTCGTGACAAGAGCCAGATGAATTTAGCACATAAATGGAAGGAGGCATGCCAGGCCTTTTGTAACCTTTTAAGATTCCCCAGAAAGCGGGAAAAACGCGAATAATGGATACTTAGACTCCACAGAAACAGACATACATATATACACAGCAGTAACAGACCAAGAACAGAGGGTACAATTTAATGCATTATCACTTAGAGTAATTCCCCTTTCAGGGTGACGTGCTGCCTGTATCAGTACAGCTCTTATTCTGTGAACATTATCCAGGCTCACCATCTTTAACCAGTACCTCGCCCTTTTGTATTTGATCATGATGCCTATCGGACACATTCCGAGCACCGCACACGGTAAACGCACTGATGTGGTGCCGGAGGCTCTTGATAGCCCAAGACACGGTGTCCTCGTCTGCCCGATGCTCTGTTGGTGACCACGTGTAGTCTGTGTGCCCACGTGCTGGCTGCGAAGCTGATTCGGAGAGCGCACCGTGGTATGTCCGTATGACCGTTAGAGGTACTCACCACTGTGCTGTTTGAGGCTTTCCCGGCGCTGCATCTGCTTAATAGTTTCCCGGAAATTACGCCGGATAATATTGTGCGGTTTCTACAGTATTATCCGGCGTAATTCCCGGGAAACTAATAAGCCGTAGTTAGCACTGTTTTGAATTTAGCCTCACCACTTTATGTAGTACTTTCTGCTTTGTCTGTTGTTAGCCTTACGTGTTCGTGGAAGTTCGACTTGTCATTTGCATGCACCCCAAGATAGCATGTAACGTGCTCGTTTGATGTTTGTCTCCCATATTTTAACTGAAGGATTCCTTCGGAGTGACTGTTTCAGTAATGTGTTCGTTGTTCTGTTCTCGGCTATGCTGAGTTGGTTGTTGTGACACCACCATATAATTGTTTCCAGTATTCTACTGACTTTCTCTTGTAGATGTGCTCTGTTTGCAGTGGGTACAACCAATAGGTCATCTGCATAGGCAAGAACTCCATCTGACCTCAGAAAATTTCCTAATGACACGCTTAACACTCTAACGGCGTATGTAAATTGCAATGAGAAATAAGATTTTTCTGGAAGACGTGTATTTTACTCCTTCAAGTGGAGAATGGTCGAATCTGCCGCAATGGCTGGTGGTCCACTGGATGGACGAGTGACTGCGCCTGCTGCTTACACAACCCGCAGCACGTGCCCCAGTCCAGAGCCTGCACCGCGGCGAGCGGTGGGTTGTTGTGGTTCTCAGTCCGACAACTGGTTTCATGCAGCTTTCCACCGTTCTCTGTCCTGTGCAAGCCCTTTCACCTCTGAATAATTACTGCTACCTACGCCCATTTGAACTTGCTTGCTGTAATCATTGCTTCATTGCAGTAAGTGGGGAAGAACTTAGTGATATGTTAGTTTAAGAGGTAGAGATAAACATGAAGAGACCAACGAATGTCTATTAATCGTCAAAGTTTAGATAAAATGCAACAGGTTGCTGAAAGGATCTGGAGATAGTGAATGATTGTGTGTATTCAGAATCTCAAAGATCAATGACACACGAAAGTGTGATGACGAAATGAGATGACGAATCATCCTTGCCCGAGCTAAATGCCAAAGATCATGGAAATATCTTTGATTGACACGGGAAAATAAGCTTCTTGTGATGCTAAATTCCTGCATAATAGGACCACTGGTTCTCTATTCTGCCAACGGCATATTTCGAAGGCATCAATTCGGCTCTTGTCTCTACATTTCACAGTCCAGTTCTAACAGCAATAAATCCACGAAGCGCATCTTCGTGGTTTTGGATGACTCCAGCTGACGAGCACCTTGGAGGTTACACCTCAGAGGAGGCGCATCACGACGTCATTGAATTGCTGTGGGTGCTGAATGTGTTGACGAAGCGACGTTACGTACAGGTGATCCATTCGATCAAAAGATTGGCTAAAATCTAGTGATGCCAGCGCTTCCAGGATGCGGAGTGTCCCCACCATGGCTATTTCAATCACGGTATCGACACAGTGTTGCATGGATGTTATTGATGCTCCCTAGGAAAACTTGATATGGTGAGGTGACTTGAGGCAGGTTCGGCTATATAACGGATCGCTAACAGTGTATATCTTCATGTTGCAGTTGAAAGGTGTCAGCTGGCGGTAATCGTGTACTCGAGCTCCACCTTTTGGCTTGTGAAATGGTATAATCATTCCTTCGATGAAGACTGCGGGGAGCGGCACTGCTGGGTACATAAGCTCCCGACAGATGACTGTCAACGTGGGGGCCATTAAATACTGAAAAGTTCTTTAAAACTCTACAGGGAGCCTTTCAGGACCAGGAGACATTTTCGACACTCCCTTACTTGTGACATCGAAACTTCTTCCTCGCAATTCCGTTCAATAATTCAGTTTGTAAGTCTTGTGGAACAGTGTCATAATTGTGAGACGCCTGTTAGTGTCGTTGGGTCGGCACATTGAGCCGAATACAGACTGGCATAGCGGTTAAGGAAAACTGCACCAGTACTGCGCTGCGTCTCGAGTGGGCGGCCGTTCGCAGTAGTGATGGCCTGTATCAGCACCGTTAGTCGTTTACGTTCTGGAATGGCGTGGTACTTGGTGCGTCGATTTGTTGCTATTCTCTCGTGTGGTCGCGCTCAGGCGGTCGTCCCTTCTAGGTGGCGGTGCGTTTGGGCTCCATGTGTGCCTTCGCATCTCTCATCTGTTATTCCGGCGTAGGTGACAGTCAGACACATCTGTGAAAGATGGTGAAATAAAAATGTTGGGTGCGCCGCCTCCAAACAGTGGTCTCGCGACCGTACGTAATCAGATTTCTTAATGGGGCCTTTTGATGCATTCTACCACCAACTGATCGACGCAGGATACGCTGAGAGCAACGGTCTCGCGAATTCAATGTGTCCTCGACAGCTTGTCGACAATCCGGAGAAGCGAGATGAGCGAGGTTTAACTTCCAGGGATGTGAGCTGAGACACGCCCTTTGGCGAGTAAAGATGACAGCACATATGTAGGCCTCGTGATCAGAAAAGGCTACATGCCACACCTCCGCGTCGCTTGCTGTTGCTGCGAGAGAACGTGAGATGTAAGTCGTATAAATACGACTAGAAGAGTGCTTCTTATAATCAGTGAATACCGACCCCTCTCCATGGACATATTCCCATGTCTATACCAGTTGGAGGTCGCTGATGAGCGCCGCACGTTCGTGGCATGGTGAATGGCATGGCAGTTCGTCCTTGGGGGTCTGGACACTATTGAAATCACCTCACAGCACCGAGCTGCTGTGTCTGCCCTGAAAGAGCGGTGGTACTCATTCGGCGAAGGAGGGCGATCGTTCGCGTTATCGATTCGTTCCGGAAGAGACCTACACATTTATCGACTGGACACCTAGCACTGTTAGGGCCATTCCTATAGCGTCGTGGAAACACCATACTTTCTCTGCCTGAGGAGAACTGCGACACCCTTATTAGTTGGCGAGGCGTATATCCGTACAACCCCGAAAATCGTCGACGTAGACCTTGCAGGTAGATAATATCGATGTATGTTGCACTGAGCGTCTCATGGAGCAGCAACAACGACGTACGTGTCCAAACTGTTCTACCATTCGTAGTCGCTAACGGACAGGCCTGTAGATTATCTCCTGCAATGGGGACCGCTGTCAGTGCTGCCGTAAATGCTGTGGCCTGTCATCTGGAGGCTGTGTCTGCTCCGTCGTCTGTTGCTACTCGGGAAGGGCCGAGGTGTGAGAGGAGACATCCCTCTCGTCTTCCACCAACATCCACCTCAGTGGGCATAGAGCCTTCTTCAGTGTCATCCGCCCAAGATCTGTAAGTTAACCGTGGCTGCGGTAGAGTACCTTCGACCTAGGTGACCAAAGCTGAATCCGTAGCCGTTTAGTGCCATGTGTCGGTGCTGAGTGATGCCCCATGGTCTGTGCGTCCAAGGGACCAGAAAAGATCGAAGTGAGGGAGAGCTACAGGTGAGGGCGATCATGTGTCATCCACGTTTCTTGTGTCGTCAGCCATCTGGTCAGCTGGGGTAGATGTCTGCAGTATGTACGGCACCGCTTTTTAGGTTTCCTCAATGACCTCAGTTTGTGGACGTGGGTTTCTATGTCCGAATGAGTGTGTGGTTCTGCATCCCCCTTAAGGAGAACAGAGATCGGTACAACCCTAGCGTCGAGTTTCATTCTCTCGTCCGAATCTCTCTGCGAAGTCGGTGGGGGACATCCTACAATCTGTGATGACTCTTGCAAGGTGTCGGTCAATTTTAAACTTACTACGGTTGTACAGTCTGATGATCCCTATCTTCCAAGTGATCCTCCATCAGCCATGATAGTCGATTATGTCACCCCTTCATAACTGCGGCGGATGGAAGTCCGTAATCGTAGGTAGTGGTGCCAATTGGCCTAACAACATTTGTGTTAGGCAGTGTTGAAAATACGCCGAATCTGCATGACCTTCCTGGCTGTAACTAGAACATGTAGGTGGCTGTCCATCGCACATTAAGATTACCCGACACCTCTGACTAGGTAGCACAGCATGTGCTTCGCTGAGTCAACTTTTACTAGTCATACGCCATTGAGGACCGTGAATGTCTCGAAGATAATCCATTCAATTCTGCGTGCTCGCGGGGGCCGTAAATGGTATTAGGCAAGTACACGTTTCTCTGGCTCTTCAGGGTTTTAGCTCGGCTGCGGCAGCTCCACGTGTGGATCGTCAGGTCACAACGACCTGCCACTGTGGGATGCTGCGGCCGGTGTAAGTACACGAGCGCCTGCATCCCGGCACACACTGCAGGTGCGGCCGCCATTGTTTAGAGATGGGGGCGACGAGAAACCGACGTCAAACAGGCGTCGTTCGCGAGAGCCTGAGTAGTGCGTAAACTGCGATTCTCAGAATAGGCGCCGCTGCAGAGTAAGCGCGGCCACGGCTGGGAGGTTTGTGCTACAGGGGCTCTAGCGACTCAGCTGTTTGTAGTGAGCGGAAAATACACTGCCCAGCAAAAAGCAGTAGGGAGGACGAAACGAAATGAACCTTCACGGGTTGAGAGACATGTAGGCCTAGAGTTTTTTGTGAATAAAGTATCGAGTCAAATTTACAAATAACTTCGCAGTATGAGCCCACTCATCCGTATGACGCTACACCTGCTCTGGCCTGTGTACATGCACGGCTTCTGTTTGGAAAGATGTCATCAAGCCATTCCATCCTCTCCTGAGACCAGCTGACCCGCAAATTTGGCAGCTGGTCCTTGATGTTCCGGATACTGTCACTGTGATGGAGGTGACGTCAGAGCTGGTCCCAGACATCTTTTGTCGGGGACAAAACAAGCAGCTTAACGTAACACAGACCGTTTATATAGACACGTGTCATGTTCGAATTGGCATTGACCTGTTGAAAATGTCACCACTATTTTGTCACCGAACAGGATGTTACACATGAGGACGCAGGACGTCAGAGTTCCTTCAGTCTCTGTGAACTGCTGAGTGAAGTCGTACCCGATGGCTCCCCATGCCTTGGACGCCAGGAGCAATACAGCAGTGCCTGTTCAAAACACTGGAGAAATGGGACCTCTCCCAAAGTCTCACCTTCAGTCATACTCGGCAAGGGTGGTCATCCGAAGGAGTGCAGGACGCGATTCACGACGCACCACCGGTTCATCCTTCCCGTTCGCGGCGCAACTCCAGACGGCAGCCTCCTTATAACAATGTATTTTCCTTGTCCGGCTGCACCAAGCCTCCGACCAAGAATGTTGTAGAGAGTCCGGTCCTCGTTTTCGGACTGCGAGCACAGATGTGAAGGCGTTGCTTGTGTAGAATGCGGCGTTCTGCGCTTTTGATGGCCACACGTGGATTCCGGAACCTTGACGACGAATATCCCTGCCTTCACGTTTCCATGCAGTCCATAGGACCACTGTCACACCCAAACACCACACGAAACTGGGTACTGCGCGAGTTGGAATGCTGGTCAATTGGATACCCACGATTAGCCACTTTTCAAACTTTGTCACTTGTTGATAACGTTGTCTCCCACGAGTATGCCGCATCTTCTACATCTAAATATTTAATCCGCAAGGTACCTTACGGTGCTTGGTGGAGGGTACCCTGTAGCATCACTAGTAGTTTCCTTTCCTGTTCCACTAGCAAATAGGGTGAGGGAAAAATGACTGTCTATGTGCCTCCGTATGAGTTCTTATATCTCCTATCTTATCTTCGTGGTCCTTATGCGCAATGTATGTTGGCAACAGAAGAATCGTTCGACAGTGAGCTTCAAATACCGGTGCTCTAAAGTTTCTTAACTGTGTTTCTCGGAAAGAACGTCCCGTTCCCTCCAGGGATTCCCATTTGAGTTCCCGAAGCACATCTGTAACACTTACGTGTTGTTCGAACCTACCGGTAACAATTCTAGAAGCCCACCTCTGAATTGCTTCGACGTCTTCTTTCAATCGGAGACCTTGTACGGATCCCAAACACTCGAGGAGTACTCCATAATAGGTCGCACTAACTTTATATATGTGGTCTCCTTTACAAATGAACCACACTCTCCCAAAATTCTCCCAATAAACCAACGTCTTTCCTACTACAGTTCTCACTTGCCCGTTGCATCTCATATCGCTTTGGAAAGTTACACTCAGATATTTGAACGACCTGACTCTGTCAAACACGAGACTAGTAATACAGTAGCCCAACATTATAGGTTTGATCTTCCTACTCAAGAGCATTAAGTTACATTTTTCCACATTTTGGGCTAGCTGCTATTCAAAAAATTATTCAAATGGCTCTAAGCACTATGGGACTTAACATCTGAGGTCATCAATCCCCTAGACTTAGAACTACGTAAACCTAACCAACCTAAGGATATCACACACATCCATGCCCGAGGCAGGATTCGAACCTGCGACCGTAGCACCCTCGTGGTTCCGGACTGAAGCGGCTAGAGCCGCTCGGCCACGGCGGCCTACTAGCTGCGATTCAAGAGACGACCTGTTAGTTTTGTCTAAGTCGTCTTGTGTCCATCTACATTCCCTTAACTTCGACACCTTAGCGTACACCACGGCATCACCAGCAAATAGCCGCAGATCGTTGCCCACCCTGTCCACCAAACCATTTATGTATACAGAGAACAACAGCGGTCCGGTCACACTTCCCTGGGGCCCTCCTAACGGTACCCTTGTCTCTGATGAACACTCACCGTCGAGGTCAACGTACTGGGTTCTGTTACTTAAGAAGTCTTCGAGCCACTCACATATCTGTGAATTTATTCCATTTGCTCGAACCTTCGTTACAGCGAGAAATAGGGCACCGTGTCAAATGCTTTCCGGAAATCTAGAAATATGGAATCTGGCTGTTGCCCTTTATCCATAGTTCTCAGTATATCATGCGACAAAAGCGCATTCTAAATCTCGCAGCCGGTCGGAGTGGCCGAGCGGTTCTAGGCGCTACAGTTGGGAACTGCGAGACCGCTACGGTCGCATGTTCGAATCCTGCCTCGGGCATGGATGTGTGTGATGTCCTTAGGTTAGTTAGGTTTAATTAGTTCTAAGTTCTAGGGGACTGATGACCTCAGATGTTAAATCCCATAGTGCTCAGAGCCATTTGAACCATTTTTCTGAATCTCGCACGAGCGATGTTTTCTAAACCCAAGCTGATTCGTGGACATAAGCTTCTCAGTCTTAGGAAAGTTTATTATATTCGAACTGTGAATATGTTCACGGATTCTGCAGCAAACAGAAGTTAGGGATATTGGTCTGTAATTTTCCGGGTCCGTTCTTTTCCCTTCTCATATACAGGAGTCACCTGTGCCTTTCCCCAGTCTCTTGGGAGTTTGTCCTCGACGAGAATATCTGCTTCACAGTAATCACTCATAATCTAATGTTGTTGGTGTATCTTATAGTCCCCAAGAGACCTGGTAACAACACTAGACATAAACAACATTAATACAGTCTAGTAGCCGTTTTACCTGTCAGGACAATTTACATACCTGCCTATCGTGTTTAAGTGTACGATATTACGATGACATCGTATTAAGCCTTCTTGGTGCTTTCCTGTTTTGGTGGGATTGTATTCGTCATTCCCGCCAGACATCGGTCTAATACCGTCGAACGTAGGGTCTAGCCTTGTTGCTGGTCCAAACACAGTGAGGAAGACAGTCCACAAGTTTGCTCATGCAAGCCATATACAAGTGAAGAAACTCACTGATTAGATCCCTAACAGGTAACAAAATGTGAGGAGGTTTATTAATATTTTTCTCCCGCTGTTCCAAATAGTGCCAGATATGTTCTGCGGGATTAAGAAGGCTCAAGTGCGACATAGTGCCTCAGCGTTCGTCTCAGCAGGCAGGTACGCATGCAGCCCTGTGAACACCTTGGAAGACAGGACTGTGCACAGCGTACTGTCCATTAAGATGTATAAAAAGAGTAACATTTTCTTACGACTAGACGAAACTACAACCGTCGGGTTTAACTTTGGGTTCTCTGTTTCTTCTGGGAGAGTGTTCACCGAGCTACAACACATCAAATATTACTTCAATGTGTTACATGAATTAATAAAAACATTTATTGACCTTGATGAAATCTTTTCCCATAAGAGTCCTTGACAATTTACAAATGTCATTGGTTATTAAAGCATCCCTTGATCGATACAATCAGAACCTGTTCTCCCGAAGTACAATGTTGAACACTTACAAAGGTACGTGTCCATCAGACACGTGACTGACACTGGTTGCACTCGATGACATTGACACCTACAGCTGACGTCATAGACGGGGGCGCAGCGCTTCCACACTTGGCTCTATAGTGATCTCTGTGTGAAGGCGCTGGCGTACTGAGAGGCAGAGCGTGTGTTCTTCAGCCTTTCCCATTGCGGAATACAGAGGGGGATTGCTGATGTCTTTGATATCGATGTCCACTGCCGACTTTTCTCCGGTGCTGTGATCTATGGGTGATATCACACATTCGGTAATCGAGACTGTTAAAATGAATACCCTAATTGAGTTCCATGGTAACTTAAGTAACTGGGTGCGGATGATGGTACAGAAAGCACATCCAAAACACAAAGTAGCCACATCCGTCCTAAACTACAACCTCCACATACTGCAGGTTAAGCACCTCATTTGGCCATTTTAAAAGAGCCGAAATGCGACCTGTCGGAATGCATCACATGCGTGCAGTCAGCCATTGTCCATTTCCTGCGTTGCTTTTCCCGCTGAAGATGTGGAGCTGTATGGGTCACTGTGAGAAATAGCCTTTTGTGTGATAGTCGACTCCAAATATTCATTGAATGCAATTCCTTCTCAATGTGCTCAGAAACTGAGTGCGGTGGACCTGCATTCACTGAGGGCAGCAATCGCTGCTGACTTTTCGAGTGTCATTAACAAGGGGCGAAAAAATGGCTCTGAGCACTATGGGACTTAACTTCTGAGGTCATCAGTCCCCTAGAACTTAGAACTACTTAAACCTAACTAACCTAAGGACATCACACACAGCCATGCCCGAGGCAGGATTCGAACCTGCGACCATAGTGGTCGCGCGGTTCCAGACTGTAGCGCCTAGAACCGCTCGGCCAACCCGGCCGGCAACAAGGGGTGACAATCGCTGTAGGTTTCTTTTGGTTGGGTTGTTTACGTGACCACTGTTCTGACACACTGTTACAATGCAGGGTGTTGTACGCCATTCTTTATAGATCCACTTGCCACTCTGCGTTCATACACCAGCAAATCTGGCAACTTCATTCATGGTGCGATTATGGGCGTATCCAAACGCGATAGCTGCTCTGTCACGGCAAGCCATCTTTATGCACTCATTCCGTACAAGTGACTGGCACATACAGATCAGTTCTCAGCAGTGTTTCACGTCCGCAGTGGTGGGACGTATGACTGGCTGGGGCTCGTCTTGCCCCACCGACAGCGCTACAAAGCGACCAGTGTGCTCCTCTGATGGGTTGATTGCATTTTGTCAGGTCAGATTATAGCGCGAGGAGAAGCGTGGAGGCTACGCGTGACTGCCGGATGTGGGCGGACTAAGCCCCAGCCTGACGTGAAAGTGAGTGCTGGAGTTTGGCGGCACTAATCGCCCCCGGACGCCGTGCAGACTGGAGGAGGACCGCAGCTCTCCTCGCGCCACGTGGACAGTTTCCATCACACGCCACGACGGCGGCGGGCAGGCAGCAGTAAACAGCTGTCCGTGTGACGCGAGCGGCAGGTGCGTCGTGTCGCCGGCCGCTGTTTCGCGAGTAAAACCGGCGCGAGGCGCGGGCAGTTTCCGCCGGTGTGGTCGGACAGGCGAAAGACTGGCAGAATGCAGTCCGCAGACTGCACTGCGCGTCCACACGGACGCCTGGTGGCTGTCCTCCGGCACGTGGAAACACTGCTTGCGTCAGAGGGCCGCCGCCTCGGCAGCTGGCGCTCCGTACGGTAAGGTCCACCTGTCTACATCTACATCGACATCCATACTCCGCAGGCAACCAGATGGTGTGTGGCGGAGGGTACTTTGAGTACCTCTAACGGTTCTCCCTTCTGTTCCAGTCTCGTATTGTTCGTGGAAAGAAAGATAGTCGGTATGCCTCTGTGTGGGCTCTAATCTCTCTGAGTTTATCCTTACGGTATCTTCGCGAGATATACATAGGAGGGAGCAATATACTGCTTGACTCCTCGGTGAAGGTATGTTCTCGAAACGTCAAGAAAAGCCCGTACCGAGCTACTGAGCGTCTCTCTTGCAAAGTCTTCCTCTGGAGTTTATCTATCATCTCCGTGCCGGCCGGAGTGGCCGTGCGGTTCTAGGCGCTACAGTCTGCAGCCGAGCGACCGCTACGGTCGCAGGTTCGAATCCTGCCTCGGGCATGGAGGTGTGTGATGTCCTTAGGTTAGTTAGGTTTAATTAGTTCTAACTTCTAGGCGACTTGATGACCTCAGAAGTTAAGTCGCATCGTGCTCAGAGCCATTTGAACCATTTTTTTATCATCTCCGTAACGCTTTCGCGATTACTAAATGGCTGTAACCAAGCGCGCTGCTCTCCGTTAGATCTTCTCTATCTCTTCTATCAACCCTATCTGGTACGGATCCCACACTGCTGAGCAGCATTCAAGTAGTGGGCGAACAAGCGTACTGTAACCTACTTCTTTGTTTTCGAATTGCCTTTCCTTATGATTCTTCCAATGAATCTCAGTCTGGCATCTGCTTTACCGAAGATTAATTTTATATTGTCATTCCATTTTAAATCACTCCTAACGTCTACTCCCAGATAATTTATGGAATTAACTGCTTTCAGTTGCTGACCTGCTATATTGTAGCTAAATGATAAAGGATCTTTCTTTCTATGTATTCGCAGGACATTACACTTCTCTCCATTGAGATTCCCTGCACCATGCGTCAATACGTTGCAAAATGGTTCGAATGGCTCTGAGCACTATGGAACTTAACTGCTGAGGTCATCAGTCCCCTAGAACTTAGAACTACTTAAACCTAACCAACCTAAAGACATCACACATATCCATGCCCGAGGCAGGATTCGAACCTGCGACCGTAGCGGTCGCGCGGTTCCACAGCGTAGCGCCTAGAACCGCTCGGCCAACCCGGCCGGCAATACGTTGCAGATCCTCCTGCATTTCAGTACAATTTTCCATTGTTACAACTTCTCGACATACTACTGCATCATCCGCAAAAAGCCTCAGTGAACTTCCGAAAGCGGCCAGAGTGGCCGAGCAGTTCTAGGTCGCTTCAGTTCTAGGGGACTGATGACCTCAGAAGTTAAGTCCCATAGTGCTCAAAGCCATTTTTGAACTTCCGAACATTGGAAGTTCTCTGAGGCTGTCGCCGCGTCTAGTCCATCAGCTTGACACAGTGATGAGCCAACAACGTGATGACCACATCCTTAACAATGTGCTGGTCAACCTTCGTAAAGTATTAAAGCAGCCTTTGTGCGTGGTGGTTTTTCGAAGGTATCCGACTCCTGACGTTTACGCAGTTCTGGTAAACTACGATTGCTGTTTTGCAGCCGAAGGGCTGATGCCCTATGGCACCCCAAACGTCTTTCTCTGGCAAATTTAGTAGTCAAGAAATCAATGCGAGTTCATTGTAATGTTCCTGAAACCCCTGTAGCGTGAATCTGGCCTTTTGACATGGTTATCCTGCTGGGATATGCCATCACCATCAGGGAAGACAACAGCTGTAAAAGGATCTAGGTGTCCCGTAATAATGTTCACAATGTCAACAGCTGCCTTGGTGCCGTCTGTTATTACCACTGGTCCCACAGTATAATACTGCCACCATCGACCTGCCTCCACATCACATTCCACGTTCCGAGCAAGCATTTGCCTGAATGGCTGCATATGCGGACACGACCATTCGACCCGGCGTGACAACAAATGTGGTTGATCCGACCATGAGACACGTTTCCATTGATCCACGGTCCAACCTAGACGATCCGATGGTAATTGGTTATGTCCTTGAGTGAATATGGGTACACACAGACAGGGCCATGTTCAACAATGTTCGCTGAGCGTTATGCTCCGAAACATCTGTGCGTGCAGTATCATTCTCCTGTGTCGTTGGTTCTGCCGTAGATAGACGCCTGTCCTGCTTTACAGAGCGAGCAGACCTCCAACCTCGATATTCTGTGATGAGACGCGGACGTCCAACGCCTTATCGAATGTTCAAATGTGTGCGAATTTCTAAGGGACCAAACTGGTGAGGTCATCGGTCCTTAGACTTATACACTACTTAAACTAACTTAAAGTAACTTATGCTAAGAACTACATACACACCCATGCCCGAGGGAGGACTCGAACCTCCGGCGGGAGGGGCCGCGCAGTCCGTGACATGGCGCCTCTAACTGCGCGGCCACTCCGCGCGGCTACCCACGCCTTGTCGTCTACTAGTGTTTCACAGCCGTTGCACCTCTTTCCACAGACGCTCACGGCAGCAGGGCGTGAACAGATTGAGATGCTCGTAGCCAGGCACCGCGCCATAACGTTATGCCGTTTATTGTAGTCGCTTATCTCAGCGAGTTTCTCTGTTTGCAGCCCGTATCGTCATTAGAACAATTCCTCATTTGTCTCAGCTCCACTTACATGCTTTCGTTACCACATTATCTGCCCCCAATGTCACCACCTGCATTTAGTATCGCGGTGTGCAATGGTCACAAAGTTTGGGCTGCCATGTGCTGCGGGGAACTCGGGTACAAACGGGCAGCTAAAGAGAAAACAAAATAACAATGTTACTTTTTACTGTTAAGATTTTATACCTGGCCGAGAAGTAAAATACCCATTTTCATAGATTCAGCTTTAAATTTTTTGATTTAAGTAAATATTTTTTAAAATTTTCCATCCCTTATACCACCCCCGTAGAGGTTCAATTTCGAGAAACAGAGAACCATGTATTTCTTTGTTTCTAACAGAAGCCAAATATGAATTTTGTTACATTTCCCTTTCAAATGCTTTCATAATGAAATAATTTCTAAAAACTTTCCATTACCTATTTCACTCCCTTGAGGGGGAGGTTGAATTTACATAAAACAAAAATAAAACACATTTTTTTAAATTTCTAACTGAGAAGTCAAACAGCAATTTTCATAGATGTACAGGGAACAGGCAAAATAATGTGAACAGTGGTAGTGATGGGATGGTTGTGTTTGACGTTCAACAATGCCGGTAACACATGTGTCGCTCTGGACTGTGCGTGTTCAGCACGGACTAGGCTTCTCTACACGTTGTTTACGAGAAGTGGGCACTTCGCGTTTGCGTTCAGAGGCCGAGATCGACGTGCAATGAAAGACCTAACAGAGTTCCGATGAGGGCAGATTGTGAGGGCCTGGTTAGCTGGAGAATCAGTAACCAAGACAGCCAACTTACTGAATGCTTCAAGAACAACTGTTTCAACAGTCATGATAGCTTGCACAAAACATCGAAAGACAGTATCGTGTAAACACAGTTGTGGGCGCAACTCAAATCTAAATGGAGGAAATCATCGTACGCTAACTTGAATTCTGTCAAAACAATACAAAACTACGGCGGCTAAAATGACTGCATAGCTCAACAGTTATCTTCGGGACTGTGTCGATACTGTCCGCCGAGAACGTAAATCGAATATTCATGAACGAGTTGCTGTATCGAAACCATTACTGACGACAATCAACGCAAAGAAGCGTAGAAGATGGTGTCAGGAGCATAAGTCCCGGGCGGTTGATCAGTGGAGACACATAATATGGTCTGACGAGTCACATTTTCGTTATTTCCAACATGGAGACGGGCTTACGTCTGGAGAACGTCAAAAGAAGCCTACAATCCTGATTGCTTGATTCCAACGGTTAAGTGTCGAGGTGGAAGTGTGATGGTGTGGACAGCCATATCATGGTATTCTGTTGCTCCCATCGTTACTCTGAAAGGTAGTGTTACAGCCACCTACTATGTGAACAATTTAGTTGGTCATGTGCACCTCATTATTCAAATGGTGTTCCCCAACAATGATGCCATATTTCAGGACGCTAATGAACCCATTAACGCAGGACAGTGCAATCGTGGTATGAGGAGCATGGAACTGAACTGCACGTCTTCCCTGGACAGAGCAGTCCTTTGTGGGCGGTATTGGGGCGCAGATTCCCGAGCAGATTTCCGCCTCCCTCGTTCTGATCGAAGAGTGGCATAACATTCCACTGGACAGTATACAATCATTATATGCCAGTATTCCAAGAAGAATCCTACCTTTATTACGGGTAAATCGGGTCCAACCCATTAATTATAAACCATTTCCAGGTAAGTACAGGTGTCCACATTATATTGCCTATCCCCTGTAGCTTGAAAATGTTTTAAGAGTTATTTAACAATGATTTACTGTCAAAAAAATTTACCCACTATTGCAGCCCCGTAAGGGCTAAAATTCCAAAACTGTTCAAACATGTATTTCTTAATATATGACCAAGACTGGAGAAGAAATAAACACTTTTAGGTTCGCCGATGGCATTGTAATTCTGTCAGAGACAGCAAAGGACCTGGAAGAGCAGCTGAACGGAATGGACATGGTCTTGAAAGGAGGATATAAGATGAACATCAACAAAAGCAAAACGAGAATAATGGAATGTAGTCGAATTAAATTGGATGATGCTGCGGGAATTTTATTAGGAAATGAGACGCTTAAAGTAGTAAATGAGTATTGCTATTTGGAGAGCAAAATAACTGATGATGGTCGAAGTAAAGAGGATATAAAATGTAGACTGGCTATGGCAAGGAAAGCATTTCTGAAGAAGAAAAATTTGTTAACATCGAGTATAGATTTAAGTGTCAGGAAGTCGTTTCTGAAAGTATTTGTATGGAGTGTAGTCGTGTATGGAAGTGAAACGTGAACGATAAATAGTTTAGACAAGAAGAGAATTGAAGCTTGTGGTGCGACAGAAGAATGCTGAAGATTAGATGGGTAGATCACATAACTAATGAGGAGATATTGAACAGAATTGGAGAGAAGAGAAATTTGTGGCACAATTTGAGTAGTAGAACGAATCGGTTGGTAGGGAATATTCTGAGGCATCAAGGGATAACCAATTTAGTATTAGAGGGCAGCGTGGCGGGTAAAAATCGTAGAGGGAGACCAATAGATGAGTACACTAAACACAGAAGGATGTAGGTTGCAGTAGGTACTGGGAGATGAAGATGCTTACACAGGATAGAGTAGCATGGAGAGCTGCATCAAACCAGTCTCTGGACTGAAGACCACAACAACATCAATGACAGAGACAACAGATACAAGTTTTCTAGTATATCATTGTACCCCTACCTACTGTAAGAAAACCGGAACAGAAAAGAATCGAAGCATTTGAGGTAGGTTGCAACAGAAGAATGTTTAAAATTAGGTGGACTGATAAGGAATGAGAAGGTTCTGCATACAATCCGAGAAGAAAAGAAATATGTGGAAAAAACTGATAAGAAGAAGGGGCAGAGTGATAGCACATCTGTTAGGACATAGAGAATAACTTACACGTTACTAGAGGGAGCTGTAGAGGATAAAAATCGTGGAGAAAGACAGATATTGGAATATATCCAGAAAATAATTGATGACATACGTTGCAAATGCTACTCTGAAATGAAGAGGTTGGCACAGGAAGGGAATTCCAACCAGTCAGAAGACTGATGACCAAAGAACCGCCATGCCTTGGGGTACAAGGGACACAACCGCGCAATGTTAAGTTTTCCGTCTGAGACATGGGGCACTCCGATACGCATGCACGTCATCTTGCTTCCGCTCTGTGCAACCCTCGGGGGCCTACGTCTTACACTTCAAACACTTCTCGCAACCACCTCATTTTCTTGTTCACAAGTAGGTTTCTTTGAAAAGACGACATTCGTTTCACTCTCACCTTCAGAAGAGCTACACTCCTGGAAATGGAAAAAAAGAACACATTGACACCGGTGTGTCAGACCCACCATACTTGATCCGGACACTGCGAGAGGGCTGTACAAGCAATGATCACACGCACGGCACAGCGGACACACCAGGAACCGCGGTGTTGGCCGTCGAATGGCGCTAGCTGCGCAGCATTTGTGCACCGCCGCCGTCAGTGTCAGCCAGTTTGCCGTGGCATACGGAGCTCCATCGCAGTCTTTAACACTGGTAGCATGCCGCGACAGCGTGGACGTGAACCGTATGTGCAGTTGACGGACTTTGAGCGAGGGCGTATAGTGGGCATGCGGGAGGCCGGGTGGACGTACCGCCGAATTGCTCAACACGTGGGGCGTGAGGTCTCCACAGTACATCGATGTTGTCGCCAGTGGTCGGCGGAAGCTGCACGTGCCCGTCGACCTGGGGCCGGACCGCAGCGACGCACGGATACACGCCAAGACCGTAGGATCCTACGCAGTGCCGTATAGGACCGCACCGCCACTTCCCAGCAAATTAGGGACACTGTTGCTCCTGGGATATCGGCGAGGACCATTCGCAACCGTCTCCATGAAGCTGGGCTACGGTCCCGCACACCGTTAGGCCGTCTTCCGCTCACGCCCCAACATCGTGCAGCCCGCTCCAGTGGTGTCGCGACAGGCGTGAATGGAGGGACGAATGGAGACGTGTCGTCTTCAGCGATGAGAGTCGTTTCTGCCTTGGTGCCAATGATGGTCGTATGCGTGTTTGGCGCCGTGCAGGTGAGCGCCACAATCAGGACTGCATACGACCGAGGCACACAGGGCCAACACCCGGCATCATGGTGTGGGGAGCGATCTCCTACACTGGCCGTACACCACTGGTGATCGTCGAGGGGACACTGAATAGTGCACGGTACATCCAAACCGTCATCGAACCCGTGCCACCCAACGTGCTCTAGAAGGTGTAAGTCAACTACCCTGGCCAGCAAGATCTCCGGATCTGTCCCCCATTGAGCATGTTTGGGACTGGATGAAGCGTCGTCTCACGCGGTCTGCACGTCCAGCACGAACGCTGGTCCAACTGAGGCGCCAGGTGGAAATGGCATGGCAAGCCGTTCCACAGGACTACATCCAGCATCTCTACGATCGTCTCCATGGGAGAATAGCAGCCTGCATTGCTGCGAAAGGTGGATATACACTGTACTAGTGCCGACATTGTGCATGCTCTGTTGCCTGTGCCTATGTGCCTGTGGTTCTGTCAGTGTGATCATGTGATGTATCTGACCCCAGGAATGTGTGAATAAAGTTTCCCCTTCCTGGGACAATGAATTCACGGTGTTCGTATTTCAATTTCCAGGATTGTATATGCCTCACTGGTCTTCTGCCTCTTTGAAGATACTTTTGTTGCAGTGAGTTCAGTTTTGTTGACAGAGACCGTGTTCACGGCGCATCTTGCTCTTCACCTGGTTGATGACCATCTTTCGAATAACTAACTGGGTCTTTGCATTTTGCGTTGTTGCTGCTCTAGCATATGGAAGTCCGAACAAGTAAGCCATTTCGTACTGGGTTGCCGCTCTTCCAGGATTGTTCAAAAGTCATGTCTGAATCGTGATTTATTTTCAAAGAATATTCTTAAGAATTTATTTTATTTACTAGCGTTTCATCAAGAACATTAACACATTTAATCACACTATGTAAGCATGGAAGTAGTTGCCATGGAGTAACTGATCAAATCATAACCAAATTCCTTTTAATAAATGGGAATTTTATTCACTTTAATAGTGCCTAACGCATTTTTTAAAAGAAACAGATTTGAAATTATAATCAGAAAGCACCCTCTAAATATCAAAGTTACAATTTATTCAGAGGCAGAAAGGAACAAGTTTTGACTGAATGAGCTTTCGGGCAGAGAACCTTGCCACTCCCCTTTGATACGGCCGTAGTTACGACCGCTCACAGCAGCCTATGAATGACTACACTGGTGCAAATCTGCAACACACCAGATAATTTTAAACTAAGAGTTTTAACAATTTACACAAGCTCACAAACTATGCACCCCCCGTAGGAGGGATGGAAATTGTACAAAACACTAACAATTAAAATATTAACCTTGCCACCGAAGGTGCAACTTGATTTTAACTTCTAAGAAAAGTCTTACGGTGAAAGGGTGGCAATTTTATATACCAAAATGATCATTTAAATAAAAGCTCATGAAATCCAATCTTATATAAAATTCTACAAGGTTGGCCAAACAATAGTTAAGATGCTCTACAGTACACAGATACCGTCTGTCAAGATCATAGGCAATAATATCAAAGATTCCAAAGATCAAAAAACGTTTCAGGTATTAGGCCGTTACACTCCAAGCAATAAATTCGTAAACACACCGCCGGCGAAGTGGCCGTGCGGTTAAAGGCGCTGCAGTCTGGAACCGCAAGACCGCTACGGTCGCAGGTTCGAATCCTGCCTCGGGCATGGATGTTTGTGATGTCCTTAGGTTAGTTAGGTTTAACTAGTTCTAAGTTCTAGGGGACTAATGACCTCAGCAGTTGAGTCCCATAGTGCTCAGAGCCATTTGAACCATTTGAACGTTAACACACCAAATCCGACAAACATGACAGAGGGAGCTACTAACGTACGGTAGATTGATCGGGAGATTACCGAACAACCCGAACCGCAGGTTGCTCTAACCCGCCCGTCCTCCACAAGGGAATAACGGACCACCGAATTTATAAACAACCACCTTCCCGCGGGTGGGCAAACGGAGAAGAATGGTGGGACGACCCCAAAGCAAAACGGCTGGTGACCTCAGCAAGAAAACAAGTAGAATTTAACAAGAGTAAATCAAACAACATATCACCAATCACTTAACTTCTAAGAAACTGCGATTTCTCGAGAAGACCTGGCGCAGCACCCCCAAATCGCTGTCCCGAACCGCCCACTGCCAGCCGCTTCAACGGACGCAGGAAGGCGCGCCGATCTCCCGTCTCACGGCGTCGCAGCTCGCACCGGCCAGACTGATGTCGTGGGTTGACTCCTGTTGCTCTCGTGTCGATCGCGAAGTCACTACTCCTCGCTATACGCCGCGGCCCACTGGACTCACGTGGCGACCTCACACGCGCCGACGTTCAAGACGGGCAAGTCATCTTGTACCTCAGTGCGCGACCGACCAACCGATCGATCCAACCGCCAACGACCATTGTCTGAGCAAACTCGAGCAGACGGGCGGCCTAACGCGCAGACTCAGATGCAGGAACTAAGACCCGACCGGGCGACCACTCGCTGAGTTCTCTTAATGGCGGAATGGAAAAACTCTCATTTGCCCACTTTAAAGGTTGATGCGGACGACAGACATACTAGCACTCCGAACGATAGACTACCAAGCTGGCTAGCTCATAGCGCCCCTTAAATGAACGTGAACAGGCAACCTTTCCCTTTTCCCACCAGAGGGAGACACCAAAGCTGCAATGGCCACAGCGGCGCCACCGCCAGAAACGGAGGGCGACTGCTTCACACTACGCGCTGCGGCGCGCTCTTCAAAACAGTAATTTTTACCACGGCTCAATGTCTTAACTTCCCGACCGTAGAAAGTGCTTGACGGTCCCATGACACTGACATCGAGCGGTTGCAATTTATTGGTTCAGTGTGGCACGAAGCAGCAAATCTCGACACCATGTTATCTGGCAAGATCGATAACCTCCAATGTTTTCCCATGAATTGCACCGTAGTCCAGCAGCAGAAGAACTAGGTCACTGTTGGAAGGATTGGTGCGAGAAATGAAGTGATATAGTCACTGGACGAAGGTTTCAGCTTGCATCTATCCACTAGGATGACACACTGCTACAGTTCCTGGCGGTGTTCCGTCTAAAAGTTCCTCTTACTTCCCAAATTTAGGAAATTCCCCGTGTGGTGAAATGTAGTGGCCTGCTGCACAGACACAAATCGCTGCTGTTAATGTGTGCCTTCGCTCTTTTGACGTCGAGGCTCCCGCCTGCCTTGTTTCCTTTTGGGCTGTAATCTTTAAATGCGACTTATCAGTACATCTTTGTCAACTTATAAACTTTGTTGGGTGGGATTTTGTACTTGTCGAACCACTGGATAAAATTTCAAAGAACTCTGTAACAGCTGTTATTTATTTTATTGTTAAAAAGTCGACCCTGCATCTTAATGTGAAGTGCGATTAACTATTTACAAAACAATCTATTTTGTATGAACGTTAACCAACAACGACTACTTTGGCCAGAACTTAATTTTTATTCGAGGTAGTAAACCCAATGAGCTTTATTTTACTTACAATAAAAAATAATCAATATTGACAACATTTTCAGCTGGAGATGACAACAACTGCACTTTTCCCTATTTTACCGCCTTTGAAGTGGATTCTTCCCTTTGAGACTTTTATGATACACATGAACAGCGAAGTTAATCAAATAATGTGAAAGGAAACACTTCAACATCACATACGAAGTATGCAAAAATGTAGTTTATACTTAATAAGTACTTTCCTTGTTCATATATAATATTTATCAGTAGTGGCCTGTCTGAGCAAATGGTCTCAACCATGCGCTTCCATTATTTGCAACTGTTGACATTACAAACAGCACACGTTCAAATGTTTGGTTAATACCTAAGTTATTGGTTTCTGCTGCATCACACTTCAGAAAGGACAGGGTGACAATTATTGGAATATATTTTAAAAAACGTAAATTAGTTGCAAACTACGGTGTGCACACCCTTTGTTCAACATGTAAACGTCACTAAAGGGATTTAGTTATGACATGTTCTATATGTCTACCGTCACTGGCGATGTTGTGGCGCAGACGAATAGCGAAATTGTGCATGACCGGCTGAAGTGTCGGAACATCGATGCTGTCGATGATCCCATGAATGGCTGCCTTCAGCTCAACAATGGTTTTGGGGTTATTGCTGTACACCTAGTTTTTAACATAATTCCACAAAAAGTAGTCGCACGTTTTGAGATCCGGAGAATATGGCGGCCAACCGAGGCCCTTATCAGTGGCCTCTGGGTACCCCGGAGCCAGATTTCGGTCTCCAAAGCGCCCTTCCAGCCCCGATGAGGTCGAACTTCGTCTTGCACGAACCACATCTTGTCGAAATCAGGCTCACTTTGGATAATCTTCCGAAACCTTCTCGTACCGTTCTGTAGTCACCGTGCCATCGAAGATTGTCGCACCGATTTTCTGTGACTGGACGCGACACACCACTCAGTCACCTGTTAAGGGTGAAGAGACTTGTCGATCGCGAAACGCGGGTTCTGAGTCGCCCAAATGCATCAGTTTTGCTTATTGACGAAACCGTCCAAATGAAAGGGGGCTTCGTCGCTAAACAAAACCATACAATTCCCATATGCCCCGCGGCCAACCGTGCAGTGACAACGTCCTAACGCAAACCGTTCAGAAGTTATGACGATTTTAGTCCATATAGTCCAATAATTGTCACCCTGTTTGAGTACAGCAAAGCCGAAATAATGGGGAATCAATTTTCTAATCTGCCTATGAATGTCTAGATCACGGTACATTGTTGACCAGAGGCAACAGTATCATGACAGTTTGTTGCACTAGACTCGAAATGTTCCATCGTGTTTCGGTCGAAAAATATCGAAAATGTGGGCGCAGAAGTGGAAATAACTTTCTTTTGCTTCCCAGAGACGCTTTTTGCCCACCATGTTATACACTACTGACCATTAAAATTGCTACACCAAGAAGATATGCACCCGGGTTCCCGGGTTCGATTCCCGGCGGGGTCAGGGATTTTCTCTGCCTCGTGGTGACTGGATGTTGTGTGATGTCCTTAGGTTAGTTAGGTTTAAGTAGTTCTAAGTTCTAAGGGACTGATGACCATAGATGTTGAGTCCCATAGTGCTCAGAGCCGTTTTTGAAGATATGCAGATCATAAACGGGTATTCATTGGATAAATATATTATACTAGAACTGACATCTGATTACATTTTCACGCAATTTCGGTGCATAGATCCTGAGAAATCAGTATCCAGAAAAACCACATCTGGCCGTAATAACGGCCTTGTTACGCCTGGACATTGAGTCAAACAGAGCTTGGATGGCGTGTACAGGTACAGCTGCCCATTTAGCTTCAACACGATACCACAGCTCATCAAGAGTAGTGACTGGCGTATTGTGATGAGCCAGTTGCTCGGCCACCATTGAGCAGACGTTTTCAATTGGTGAGAGGTCTGCAGAATGTGTTGGCCAGGACAGCAGTCGAACATTTTCTGTATCCAGAAAGGCCTGTACAGGACCTGCAACATGCGGTCGTGCATTATCGTGCTGAAATGTAGGGTTTCACAGGGATCGAATGAAGGGTAGAGCCACGGGTCGTAACACAGCTGAAATGTAACGTCCACTGTTCAAAGTGCCGTCAATGAAAACAGGAGGTGACTGAGAAGTGTAACCAATGGCACCCCATGCCATCACGTCGGGTGATACGCCAGTATGGTGATGACGAATACGCGCTTCCAATGTGCGTTCACCGCGATGTCGCCAAACACGGATACGACAATCATGATGCTGTAAACAGAACCTGGATTCATCCGAAAAAATGATGTTTTGCCATTCGTGCACCCAGGTTCGTCTGTGAGTGCACCATCGCAGGCGCTCGTGTCTGTGATGCAGCGTCAAGGGTAACCGCAGCCACGGTCTCCGAGCTGATAGTCAGTGCTGCTGCAAACGTCGTCGAACTGTTCGTGCAGATGGTTGTTGTCTTGCAAACGTCCCCATCTGTTGACTCAGGGATTGAGACGTGGCTGCACGATCCGTTACAGCCGTGCGGATAAGATGCCTGTCATCTCGACTACTAGTGATACGAGGCCGTTGGGATCCAGCACGGCGTTCCGCATTACCCTCCTGAACCCACCGATTCCATATTCTGCTAACAGTGATTGGATCTCGACCAACGCGAGGAGCAATGCCGCGATACGATAAACCGCAAATGCGATAGGCTACAATGTGACCATTATCAAAGGCGGAAACGTGATGGTACACATTTCTCCTCCTTACACGAGGCATCACAACAACGTTTCACCAGGCAACGCCGGTCAACTGCTGTTTGTGTATGAGAAATCGGTTGGAAACTTTCCTCGTGTCAGCACGTTGTAGGTGTCGCCACCGGCGCCAACATTGTGTGAATGCTCTGAAAAGCTAATCATTTGCATATCACAGCATCTTCTTCCTGTCGCTTAAATTTCGCGTCTGTAGCACGTAATCTTGGAGGTGTAGCAATTTTAATGGCCAGTAGTGTAGTTGCGTAGGATACGATGTGCGAGGATGGGAGGCAAGCTTACCACAGCTAGACTTCGGACCGCTGCTCGTCGCTACTGCTCGATTCTCCACTTTAGCACAGACCACAGGAGGCGTCTTTGGCGCCGGTACCCGCCGTCCACACCGTCTCGCTCGGAAGTCGTCTCCCGCCTTGCGTGACGGGGGGCGTGTATTGGCCGACAAGGCGGCCCGAGGCGCGGCGACCAGACACCCTGCAGTCACGCGAAAGCCGCGCTGGGGGGCCGCGCGAATGCGCAGGGGTGCATTTCTAAGCAGGGCGGCAGCGATCGGCCTCACGCACGTGGCGGATGAGCGCTCCTTAGAGGACGAGGTGCCGCCGCGTCGCCACGCATCTCGCCGTAATTTTACGTGTTTTCTCATTTAATTTGTCTCGATACTAATGTTTTATCTTTGACACAGTAAACAGACACACTTAGAGCACAAAAAAGTATGAGCGATATACACTTCTCCCATGTCCCCATGCTCAAATGTTCAAATATGTGTGAAATCTTATGGGACTTAACTGTTAAGGTAACCAGTCCCTAAGCTTACACACTACTAGACCCAAATTATCCTAAGGACAAACACACACACACACCGATGCCGATGGAGGACTCGAAACTCCGCCGGGAACAGCCGCACAGTCCATGACTGCAGCGCCTTAGACCTCCGTCTCCCTGCCTTGCTTCTTCTAAAGACTATGTAGCTAGCCTTAATTGCCTCAGCAAGTACAGCAGTACGCTCTCCATCCCTCGTGTAATCTCGTAGCGAAACAGCTCCTATTGCAACTTAAAGTACCTCGAACATTATGGTGAACGGAAATATCACGAGCTGTGGCCCCCATCTGTGTGTCGAAAACTCAGTATACTGCAGTTCAGCGACGCCCTTCTGATTATGTTTCAATCTCTCTCTCTCTCTCTCTCTCTTTCTCTCTGAAAACTGTTTTCCACAGTTAACTGTTAATAGGACCGGCGGGCGCTTGTTCTATCATTATCAGGTTACCCTCCATTCAGAGGCTGTTGCACGCAGCGACTGTTATTTTGACCTGTAAATAATAGATTTCACAGATCAGTGAACTGTGAATGAAGCCCGACCCTCAGGCATTACATGCATTGATCAAAAATGATAGTCCATTGAGAATGGCTAGTTTCTAGCTGAAATCTAGGTCTGCCAATAAAACTTCCAAAGGACGACTGTTCTATCATTGTTACATACCTACATCTGCATGTATACTATGTAAGTTACTGTTCGGTATATTACGGAGGGTGCCTTGTACCACTACCGGTCATTTTCCTTCCTTTTCCACGCGCACATACAAGACAGAAAAACGACTACGTGTCTCCGCAAGAATCCTAATTTCTCTCAACTTGTTTTCACCGTCCTTGCACTAAATGTACGTCGGCGACAGTAGAATAGTTCTGCAGTCATCTGCAACTGCCAGTTCTCTAAATTTTCTCAACAGTGTTCCACGAAAAGAACGTCATCTTCCCTCCACGCATTCCCATTTGCGTTCACGAACACTCGCGTGTCGGTCGAACATACCGGTAGAAAATCTAGCAGTCTGACTCAGATTTACATCGATGTCCTCCTTCAACCCTACCTGGTGCGGATCTCAAATACTCCAGCAGTACTCAAGAATGGGTCACACTACTGTTCTACACGAGGTCTCCTTTATAGATGTACCACAATTTCCTAAAATTATCCCAGTAAACCGAAGCAGAGACAATAAAGAGATAGTCGTTCTTCCTGCCGACAAAGGAAATGCCACAGTCATTCTTGAGAGACGCGACTACGAACACAAGATGCTGCAATTGCTAGACGGTCCATCATATCGGAAAATCAACACAGACCCGACCAGGAAGATACAACAAAGCACCGCCACCTTCCTGAAAAATGGCTCGCTCGAGGACAAGGACATCAAAAGACTTCAGCAACGTTCGGCGGTAGCTCCGAGGATATATGGTCTCTCAAAAACGCACAAAGAAGGGATGCGAGCCATAGCCAGCAACATAGGGGCACCGGCGTATATTTTGGCGCAGCACTTGGCGGGCATGCTAAGACCTTATGTGGGGAAATGTGCGCACCATATCCGGAACTCAAAGGAGATGACAGTACAAGAATCCGACATCATTGTCAGCTTCGATGTCGTCTCATTGTTCACATGTGTCCCGCTGGAAGATTCTCTCCACTTAATCAGTGAGAAATTCGGGCCTGAACTGACTCAACTGTTGAGGCACGTGTTAACATCTACGTACTTTGTCTTCAAAGGTCAATAGTACGAGCAGACCGACGGAGTAGCCATGGGGAGCCCGCTCTCCCCAGTGGTGGCCAACCTGTTCATGGAGAGTTTCGAAGAGGAAGCACTGGAAGCCGCCCAACTGAAACCTGTACGCTTCTTTCGCTACGTGGACGACACGTTTGTCATCTGGCCACATGGACAGGAACAGCTACAGATTTTTCTACAACATCTAACCTTCGGTTCACCATGGAGACTGAGAAAGATGGAAAACTACCCTTTCTTGATGTCCTAGTGGAACGTAGGTCTGATGGCTCACTGGGTCACAGTGTGTACCGCAAGCCTACACACACAGACCTGTACCTACATGCCTCCAGCTGCCACCATTCGGTGCAGCTTAATGGAATGCTCAACACCTTGGTACATAGAGCACACTCGATCTCTGATGAACAGAACTTGCCAACGGAACTCAAACACCTGGAGACCGTGTTCCGCAAGAATGGGTGTGGCAACCGCCAAATCCAAAGGGCTTTCCGACAACAGAAGTAGAGCAAGAACCGAGATGAAGAACAACCCCAAGAAGAGAAATAAGCTCGGGCCTTTCTGCCGTTTGCTGGCAACGTGTCTTCAAAAATAGGGAGACTGTTAAGGCGACACGAGATTGACACAGTCTTCCGACCACCAGCAAAGATTCGTGACCTACTAGGAACGGCAAAAGATGACGTAGGTCTTAAGAAAGCGGGCATATACAAAATCCCGTGCGGCTGTGGCAAATCCTACATCGGCCAAACAGTTCGCACGGTCGAAGACCGATGCAAGGAACGCGAACGTCACACCCGCTTACGCCAACCCAGCCATTCGGCCCTAGCAGAACACTGCATTGAAACCGGACACACAGCGAAATTCGAAGAGACAAAAATCCTGACTGCCACAAGTGCCTACTGGGACAGTATCTACAAGGAGGCCATAGAAATTCGAGTAACAGATAACCTCATCAACAGGGACACCGGGTTTCAACTTAGCAAGGCCTGGAAACCATTATTAAATACCAACAAAGAGCAACGGCGCGAGCGAACGCGAGATCCTTCCGCCACGGCGGACGGAGGTGAACAGCGCCTACCACAAGCCGTGGCTGCAGCTACCCTCCTCCCACCCTTCCTACCACGCGGCGCTCCGCCGGCCGTCCGCACCGGGGTACGACTCGGGACCCCGCGGACATAAATATCACTGACACAGAGCAGACAGAGTATTCCATCAGCACCACCTGATGATGGCGGAACGGTTATTCGCCGAAATATCGTGGAACTTCGACGACCGGATCCGGCTGGACACCCGAGAACCTTGGATGCAGCACATTCGCCGGGAAAGCCTCAGATCACTTACGTTAACAACTCACTCAAACCACCCAACTTCGGTGATGTCATGGGAACCGGTGTTACCACTACAGCCCGTGGCCTGTCAGGAAATGGACCAGTGCCCGGCTTGGGTCGACATATTTCAGTTGCAGAGTGGAGTGTCGCTTCAGTGATGAGAATAGGTTTTGTCTGTATGCGACTGATCGACGTACACGTGTATAGCGTAGACCTAATGAGCGGCCTGTCCCAGAATTCATTCGCCCACGACAGGCAGGTCCCAGCCCAGGCTTCAGGGTGGGTGAGGGGGGGGGTGGGCTTAGTTACAACTCACGGCCGCATTTCTCCTTTCTGCGCCCGCAGCACTGAGCGCTCTGTTATCCCCGTGCTGCTGACAGGATGACAGGAGTCTGATGAACTTCTTCAACAGGACAATGCACGTGCACCTGTGGCTTCTACTTGCTGTTCATGGTGTACAGCAGCCCTGGTCGCCAACATCACCAGATTTCTTGCCAACTGAACACGTGTGAGATATGACGAGGCAGGAACTTAATTCGTTCTCCATACACGATGCGAATCGTTGCCGATATGCAAAAAATGTGGACGGTGCTTGGGACTATCTATCGCTCCGTACATTCAGCATCTTCACGACCATTTGCATGCGAGAATACATGTCTGTGTTGTCACCTGAGAGGTTTCCATGTGTTGACTGATGGGGCACCCTTTACTATGACATGTGTGTTTGGTTTGGTCTGAATTTGTTACTGTATGCTTCTGCAAAAATGAAGTTCATGTCACATGACTTGACAATAAAATGACCCCGTCTTTGACGTTGTTGTATTTTTTCTGGCACTACTTAGTGATAGTCCCGATTAAGCTAGTACGATGTGTGCCATCTATACCATTGATGCTATCTCTAATAAATGACCTCTAGGACGAAAGCAAGATTTAACTAACTTGCTGAAAAATAAAGCAACATCTTCGGAAGACGAAGTGGATTTATCCACTGGTCGAGTTCTTCAGTTTCAGAGTGGCGTTACGTGTCCTTCGCCAAAGATCTTTAAAAAGCTGTCCACGCATAAGCTAGGAAATTTGCTGCCTTGAGCGAATTCATAAGCAACTTCGTGACTAATAATGTTCACTGTAAGTAGGCCCTGTTTTTTCTCTACACCCATAACTTCTTCACCGTTCTGTACTCATTTTAAGCTGTCATTTCACTGCAAACGATAAATTGTGTCTGACACGTGGTTTCCTTCTGTTTGCAGGGAATACGCGCACGAGACTACAGCACTGAGGTGAACGGTGAGTACAAATCACGAGGATGTAAGGCAAAATGTTAAAAAAAAATTTCTTGCTTTGCGTCACGCAGTTTAGCCATGTAGCCAATTGCCATTGAGGGCATACTATACTATAGGATCTCTACGACCCCTAGACTGCTGACGCTGTAGTGCGCTCCCTACCATGGAAAATTCTGTGAAGCCTCGCACAAATAAATCAGAGTAATTTTCGACTTAAAACCTTACAGTGCAGCATTTAAAGCTTTCTTTCATATAACAGTATAAAATGTTTATATAGAATTGTTTTATTTAATGAATTGAACTGATTAAAAAATGAAAAGAATCGTAATCCTTATGGTAAGAAACTCGCATTATTAACAACGCCACGGACGGCTATGTTTTTAAAAGCAGAACAAAACGTTGAGACTCATATCCTTGCAAAAATTGATATTTCGGATTTAAAAAGTAAGATTACTAAATACACATTGTATTTCTTTAAGTAGGTTAGTTTATATAAGCTTTTAATTTTCCGCTAAAACGCTCATTGCGTCACGCGTCTGTGTTATATCACGAGTCAGTAATCTATCCATCAGGAGATGTGGAGTTTAAGACGTATTTTACCTTTCTCGCAATATCTCGTTAACGCATAAACTTAACGGAAATCGAAATGTCTTGAGAGTACTGAATTTCTGTTAACCACTCTTTTAAGAGTCTCAGTGGTTATGGCTGCCGAAGAAGCGGGCTTTTGACCGTGAGTGCGGCATTTGGGACTTGACGCCTGTACACGCGGGGTTTGAGAGGCGAACGGCGACTCAATCCGTACCAACTGTGCACTGGAAAATTCAGCCGAACAATGGCACGCGAGGTTTACAATTATAAGAAGGCACTAAACACAGTATTACAACAGACATGTTTTTTAATTTTTCGAGTTATGTGTGACGTACTTGCCTTCAGCCAATCCTCAGAATTCTGGCAAACAAAGGGTTTATTAAATGCGTAATCGATTTAAGGTCCATTGCCTACATTCGCTTTTATGGGACACCCTCACTCTTCTCGCATGATATTGTCGGTTGTGCAGTTAACTTCTTGTAATATTACCAATTGCAAGCAGGATTGTGATCAGTAGTGTAATTAATCTTCTAAAGACACGCTGTTTATAGGTTAGAAATCAAAATGTTTATTCAGTCTTTGTTTAATATGGTGGGACAAACGAGACAAAGTCACTAGCTAGATTACGGAAGTGCTAAGTTTGCCGCTCCGCTTTGCGATTCAAAGTTAAAACTGACGAAGACAAGTGAAAGTTCACAAGTTCAAACACGATGCATCTCAAAGTTCAAGAAGCTGAGTGTCGAAAATATTATAAGTTCCTCAAACTGTTACACGAAAAATTTCAGTGAACTTAGTAGCTACAGACACGACGCTTATTAATGCATACGTCCGTCCTTGCTAATCTATCGAAGCGCACTGTCCACGCAAATATGGGCGCTGCCATTAAAGAGATGCGATATTTCATTCCGAAATTCACAAATTTTCATTGAAATTATTGGTACGACATACAGTGAGGTGACTGAAGTCATGGGACAGCTCCTGATATCGGGTCGGAGCTCCTTTTGCTCGGCGTAACGCAGAAACTCGACGTGTCGTGGACTCAACAAGTCGTTGGAGGCGTCCTGCAGCAATATTGTGCCAGGCTGTCTCTACAGAGGGCAACGGCCTTGCCGCAGTGGATACACCGGTTCCCGTCAGATCACCGAAGTTAAGCGCTATCGGGCGTGGCCGGCACTTGGATGGGTGACCATCCGGGCCGCCATGAGCTGTTACCATTTTTCGGGGTGGACTCAGCTGCGTGATGCTAATTGAGGAGCTACTCGACCGAATAGTAGCGGCTCCGGTCAAAGAAAACCATCGTAACGACGGGGAGAGCGGTGTGCTGACCACACGCCCCTCCTATCCGCATCCTCAGTGAGGATGACGCGGCGGTCGGTTGGTCCCGATGGGCCACTTGTGGCCTGATGACGGAGTGCTGTCTCTAAAGCCGCCTACAATTGCTAAAGTGTTGCCGGTGCAGGATTTTGTGCGAGAACTGAGCTCTCGATTATTATAAACGTTCCACGGGATTCATGTCGGGAGACCTGGCTGACCAAATCATTCGCTCGAACTGACCAGAACGTTCTTCAAACGAATTGCGAACAACTGTGGCCCGGTGACATGGCGCACTGTAATCCATAAAGATTCCTTGGTTGTTTCGTGACATTAACTCCACGAATGGCTGCAAATGGTCTTCAAATAGCCGAGCATAACTATTGCAGCCAATGATCACTTCAGTTGGACCAGAGGACCCACCACATTCCATGTAAACACAGCCTACACCATTATGGAGCGACCACAAGCTTGTGCAGTGCATTGTTGACCTCTTGGCTTCGCAAGACCTGCTCCACATCAGGACTTACTAACTGAAACCGGGACTCATCTGACCAGGCCACGCTCTTCCAGCCGTCTAGGGTCCAGCTGATATGGTCCCGAGCCCAAGAGAGGCGCTGCAGGAGATGTCGGGCTGTTAGCAAAGGCACTCGCGACAGCCGTCTGCTGCCGTAACCCATTAACGCCAAATTTCGCGACACTGTCCTAATGGATACGTTCGTCGTACATCTCATACATTGATTTCTGCTGTTATTTCACGCAGTTTTGCTTGTCTGTTAACACTGACAACTCTACGCCAATGCCGCTGCTGTCGGTCGTTAAGTGGAGTTCGCCGGCCACTGCGTTGTCCGTGGTGATGCCCGAAATTTGATATTCTCAGCACCTTCTCGACACTGAGGATCTCGGAACATTAAATTCCCTAACGACTTCTGAAATAGTCTTCCCCATGCGGCTAGCTCCAACTACCATTCCGCATTCAAGTCTGTTAATTCCCAATGTGCGGCCACAATCACGTCTGAAACCCTTTCACATGAATCACCTGAGTATAAATGACAGAGCCGCCAGTGCACTGCGCTTTCATACTTGTGTACCTGACACTACCGCCATCTGCATATCGCTATCCCATAATTTGTTGGAACCGCGAGACCGCTACGGTCGCAGGTTCGAATCCTGCCTCGGGCATGGATGTGTGTGATGTCCTTAGGTTAGTTAGGTTTAACTAGTTCTAAGTTCTAGGGGACTAATGACCTCAGCAGTTGAGTCCCATAGTGCTCAGAGCCATTTGAACCATAATTTGTTGTCACTCCAGCATATACCGGGTGATCAAAAAGTCAGTATAAATTTGAAAACTGAATAAATCACGGAATAATGTAGATAGAGAGGTACAAATTGACACACATGCTTGGAATAACATGGGGTTTTATTACAACCAAAAAACACAAAAGTTCAAAAAATGTCCTACAGATGGCGCTTCATCTGATCAGAAGAGCAAGTAAGGCAAAGCAAAGATGATGTTCTCTACAGGAAATGCTCAATATGTCCACCATCATTCCTCAACAAGAGCTGTAGTCGAGGAATAATGTTGTGAACAGCACTGTAAAGCCTGTCCGGAGTTATGGTGAGGCATTGGCGTCGGATGTTGTCTTTCAGCATCCCTAGAGATGTCGATCGATCTCGATACACTTGGGACTTCAGGTAACCCCAAAGCCAATAATCGCACGGACTGAGGTCTGGGGACCTGGGAGGCCAAGCATGACGAAAGAGACGGCTGAGCACACGATCATCATCAAACGACGCGCGCAAGAGATCTTTCAAGCGCCATCTGTCGAACATTTTGTGAACTTTGCTTTTTTTTTTGTTCTAATAAAACCCAATGTCATTCCAAGCATGTGTGTCAATTTTTACCTCTCTATCTACATTATCCCGTGGTTTATTAAGTTTTCAAATTTATACTGACTTTTTGATCACCCTCTATTATACACGTACTAATACTACTATTTCATCAGCTTTCGTATGGTGCCATTAGAGATTTGCTGGAATTCTCGGTATTCTCGTTAGTTAAATTTTAATCAATGTGATATTTAACTTAGCCTTATTTGCTATTTTTGATTATTAAATATAATGAAACTTACAGTTAGCTATGGTAGTCTACTATTTCATGTTGCCGCTACATTTAATATTTAATAATGTATTTGGTTCTAAAATACGTTTTTTTTTTATTTACCGGGACAACATTCCAGCTCATAACTAAATATTGTCACAGTGAATAAGTTTACGATAATGTATATCAACGGCGCTATTCAAACGTGTGGATACTCGGCTGATTAAAAAGCCTTAGGGCGGTAAGAGGTTATAGATTTTTGAGTTATTAGGTACATTCAAATTTAGAAAAATGGTTCAAATGGCTCTGAGCACTATGGGACTTAACATCGGAGGTCATCAGTCCCCTAAAACTTGGAACTACTTAAACCTAACTAACCTAAGGAGATCACATACACCCATGTCCGAGGCAGGATTGGAACCTGCGACCGTAGTGGTCGCGCGGTTCCAGACTGAAGCGCCTAAAACCGCTCGGCCACACCTGCCGGCTCAAATTTACATCTTCAATATTTTACATGCTATTCCGTCTATCGAGTAGGCGTTTAGACGCATCTTCTCAACTCGTTCCTGCCTTTCGTTTGTCGTCTTTCACTACTTTTGTAAACTTATTAGTCTGCGTTTTACGTATTTTGAGACCGTCATATGATTCTGCAGCCTCGGACTCTGTGCCGCGCGGGCGCCTGACATAATCGGCCCCAGTAAAGGCCACGCGCCCGAAGGAAACCTGTCGCAGTAATTCTCCGTGCTGCCTGCTGCCCTTTGTCTCGCCAGCCGGCTCTCTCGGTGGCAGTCTTTTACCGCCAGCTGCAGAGGCTGAAGCGTCTTGTCGCGCGGGCACTGGTCCGCACACACCCCGAGCTACAAGCAGTACGCGTCCAGCCGCGCCTGCCTCGCACGCCTCGCTACTCCGGTGCTTAGGCAGCCTGATGCCCTCCACCTGGCCACTACAGACCAGTCAGTCGGTCATCACTACACTGGTTTCCGTAGCTCCTGCATTCATTCTGATATAGGTAAGTCATTACTACAAATTTAGTAAAACCGGGTGTACAAGGTGGCAGCCAGTCAAGGAATATTTTAGGGAATTGGTTTAAAAAATTATTTCAAAAGACCAGCTAAATCTTTATAAGTTTTCTCCCACAGCAACTTCCTCTGTGAATACATGACAAAAGTTACCTTCCTTTCAGAACCCAGGCAGTTCTGTCCAGTTAAAGCTGCTGACAAGAGACACCTTGAGCACTATGCTGAAACTGCTAGCGAATTCATGCCATAAGTTTTAGCCAATAGTGTGCGTGGGGTAGTCACGTGTGTGGACACTGGAGGATTCTCCAATGCAGAACACAGTTGCTTCTTGTGATCCAGGCCTCTTGGGAGGCCACCAACATAAGTTAGCATCAACCGCCTCCGCATGCGCTGCCCACGTATTTAGTCGTTCGTCCTTCTAGACTCGCCTACACTTGGTAACTTCCGACCCTATGCGCGAAATATGTTCTTTATGTTACCTGATTTTCTGTTCTGCCGTTTAACGGCAGTCCTGCATGCCCACCCGCACGTCCTCCCACTCGATCTCCTATATATTGTCCGGGTGCAACAGTCTTCTTCACCGCATCCCTGCCCACGTACATTACATTTCTCTTATTGCCGTGTTAAAATTTGCTTGTTTTGACAAGTCACAGCGGAGTTTACACAATGTCGCCTCACTAACGACACAGTTTCAAGAGTATTTTGAAACAGCAGTTTTGTAAGTGAGGAACTAAGGATAAGCAAGGTCAATTACTTATGAAAAAGCATATCGTCGTTACAAAAATAAATAATATCCTTACGTATGGTCTTCTAAAACCCACAGGATTTCTCATTTCACCGGTTATCGATGGCCCTTAAAAATTACATTCTTTCATCAAATAAGTCTGTACTTTGTGGAATAACTTCGTAGATTATGAAGTTTCGTATAATAACTAGATGGTAAAATACTCTCCCCTTTGTCTGTTATCATTTGCCAAAGTCTCATTTTGATGTCTCAAACCATGTATGAAATACGAGTAATGTTGTCCCTAACTCTGAAGAAAAAATTCAATGTATAAGCTAAATTTCATATGCAACAACATATTATGTAATAGACGTCGGTAGAGCACTTTCCCGCGAAAGACAAAGCTCCTGAGTTCGAGTCTCAGTCCGGCAAACAGTTTCAATATGCGAGGGAGTTTAATATCAGCGCACACCCCGCTGCATAGTGAAGATTTCGTTCTCGAAACATCCCCCAGACTGTGGCTAAGCCACGTCTCCGCAATATCCTTTCTTTCAGGAGTGCTAGTTCTGCAAGGTTCGCAGGACAGCTTTTGTGAAGTTTGGAAGGTAGGAGACGAGGTATTGGCGGAACAGAAGCTGTGAGGAGGGGTCGTGAGTCGTGCTTGGGTAGCTCAGTCGGCAGTCCGCTTTCCGCAGTCGTGCCGGTCTGACGTGTCTTTACGTCCCTGCCACGGAGCTTCGCGGGCACGCAGTTGCTTATTTCGTGTTAGCCTTCGCTAATGCTTGCACTTTCGAACTAGAATGGCTCATTCGTACCGAAATCTACTATCAAGATCAGCTTTAATAATGTATTTGCATAACCGAAAGCATTTGAAGTAGAACGATTTATACGTGAAGAAATTAAAATTGAAACACAAGATATGATTGGTATCCACTTCCCTATCACAAGCAGTGTGGTCTATGTCAAACTGATCAACGACACGGTGTGTGACAGGATCGTACGCAACCATAAAGATGGACTTAAATTTGAATATTCAGACGGCCATGTCGGAACGGCAGCTATTTACCATGCGGGACTATCTTTGAGAACTGTAAACGTATTTGAGCTACCATTTGAGGCTCGAGTCCTCCCTCGGGCATGGGTGTGTGTGTTTGTCCTTAGGATACTTTAGGTTAAGTAGTTTATAAGCTTAGGGACTGATGACCTTAGCAGTTAAGTCCCATAAGGTTTCACACACTTTTAAACATTTTTGAACATCTGAGGTTCCGCGCTACTATCCTATGGTCGGGTAGTTAGTCACATGGCAGAAAAATGGACAACCTTTAGCACGTGCCCAGTACTTAATGGCGTGCGACAAATACGGATCGAGCTACCAAAACATGTGCCGTCGTATCTCACTACTGAAGGCTGCAGAGCGATAGTCATTTGTGATGGTCACCCGAAAACTTGCTCTGGTTGTGGTCAGTAAGGCCACGTTCGCTCAGCGTGTCTCCAGTGAAGAATTGCACAGTTACCGACAGGTGAATCTGTGACAACACCTGTGGCGACGTCTCTCCCTCTCACAATGCAGATGTGTTCCGGAAGGACGCCCCACCGAACAGTGACAGCGCCGAGCAACTGGAGAGGCCAGTGGAAAAGCTGACGACGGCGGATGACGACACGAGCATCGCGACGCCGGCGACGCCCCCCCACCGACCACCAGTACAGAGGTCGGATGAGCGAATCGTCATCGACAGTCTAATAGTGCCAACGGCTGCCTTCGTTGCCGACTGCAGTGGTGGCAGAGACAATCGCCCACATTCGGATACGGAAACGCACTCGCGTAAGCAACGGTCTCCGATACGGCTCAAGAAACGACGTCTAACCCGGTCGGACGACTACTTAATACGAATGCAGGACGACGATCAAGAAAGGAACGAAGAAGACTACCACCTTACGGAGAGTCCCGAGGCTACTCGTCAAGAACATCACCGTCTCGACAGCAGCATACGTCAAGAGCGACCTGAGAAACTTGGCAACGCACGGCAACCAGCAGTCCACTGCTACTCCCAAGTACTAGAAGAGGAGCCAAAGGGAGACGGGGCTGTCGAGCCCCGGCCGACGGAAAACTTGTCCCAAGGAGACTGGGCTGATGATCGTGGAGGGGACTCACTGACAGTCGCAGCACGGCGGGGGCGGCGCCCCTCTAAAGTTCAACTCATAACGACGGCGGGCGGGACGGAGTCACGTAGCGTGCCTGCGCAACAGAAGCCGGCGTCAGCTCCCATGGCCGACATACACGCGACGGAACGAAGACAAGCATATCGGCTTGCTTCTATCAAGATACGGTCGCAGATTAAGATGTCCTTACTCAAAGACATGCTACAAGCAGCGGACATCGACATCGTCCTCCTACAAGAAGCATCAGTCCGTGAATTTCCGGTAGTGTATTGATACGTATCCTACATATCACATGCCTCCGAAACTGCAGCGGCATAGGAATACTTCTTAAAGTAGGAATCACGGCAGAGGATGTACTGTACCTACAGTCGGCACGGGAATTAGCAATGACGGTAGTTGACGTACGACTTATCAACACCCTCCTGCCGGAGGTTCGAGTCCTCCCTCGGGCATGGGTGTGTGTGTTGTTCTTAGCTTAAGTTAGTTTAAGTAGTGTGTAAGTCAAGGGACCGATGATCTCGGCAGTTTGGTCCCTTAGTAATTCACATACATTTGAACATTTTTGAACTTATCAACATCTATGCACCGACCCGTACAGACAGGAGGCGAGAGCTTTCCTGCATCTTCGCAGACGAAATTGTCCCGCTCTTCCAAGGTCGGCACAACCGATTAATCCTAAGCGGAGATTTTAATTGTGTACTTGCAGCGAAAGGCCAATTTCCTCGATATACTCCGTGCCCAGAATTACGAATTTTGGTGCAGAGTCTGCATCTGGTTGACATCTGGGAGCATGTCCATGGCCTCCGTCCTGGATACACCCATACAACGAGTCATTCCTGTGGTATCGAAAGCTAAAATGCCACGGCGTAGGTGCAAGTTCTTAGGTTGGCACTACGACACCGACACCGACGACAGCGCCCTCTAGCTGGCGCTGTGCAGCTCTACGAGCGCCTCTCCGGATTCAGTCCATTTGATCACGAGCAGACGACCGACCAATATTGCTTCATTTTCATAGTGGGCGAGCCACTACAGACTTTGCCTGTGTAACTTCCGGCTTCGCACCTACGTGCTCATCATTGCCAAAGTTATGTAACTACATTTTATTACTTCTCTTACCTAGAGTAAACATATTTTACTTTACTTGCAATACCGACGTATTTCTATCTCACCTACTCCTCCTAGCTTCCTACATTGGGGGCCTACCCTCCAAATTACAGGAGCAGAACCACGCGCCGCCTTCCAGGCGGGATACAAAAATTCTGCTAGCCGTCTCCACCGAATATATGTCACACGCAATCTTAACGCTGACGTCCGGGAAGCAGAGCCTATACCGACCTTACAGCATTAATATGTACAATCTCCCTCCCGCGGCAGCAAGTGTGGCGCAGCCGCGGTCCGTGGAAAATGAACGTCGCCCACCTGCGGGCCCCAGCTTGTCGAGACGTTATTGAAGAAGTTTGGAGATCTTGCGAACGACACCTTCGGTCGTATCCCATGACCCTAAGTTGGTGGATGGGTTGCGCCACACCGTCACTGCGTCGTGCATTGATGATACGGTCGTGAGCAGGCGGGAATGCGCCGAACAAATGCCTTCTCCGGAGCGGCAAGAGGCGGTACAACGAACAGAGGCCAAAATTATATCCATCATGCGACGCCACCTCGAAGGTACGGTGGTCAGGGCGTGGACACTAGATCGGATTGCAGGAGGACGCCCATCAATGTATCACATCGTCAACGAAAACAAAAGACGACTAAGTGCCCTAGTACATGCTGGGGACACGGATGATGGCAGAAACCTAACATCGCAACAAGAAATAGGCAATGCCTTTGTAGAACACTACACTCAACTTTACGCCGCAGTGGACACCAATATGACGATCATTAACGAAGTTACGCGTATGATTCTCGGCACCATTGATCCAGAGGCAGAAGCACAACTGATGGAAGAGATTACAGAGGAGGAAGTCGTGGAGGCCATTGGTAGGGGAGCGGTGAACAAATCGCCGGGACCAGATGGCCTCCCTCTGGAATTCTACAGCCGACCGGAGTGGCCGAGCGGTTCTAGGCGCTACAGTCTGAAACCGCGCGACCGCTACGGTCGCAGGTTCGAATCCTGCCTCGGGCATTGATGTGTGTGATGTCCTTAGGTTAGTTAAGTTTAAGTAATTCTAAGTTCTAGGGGACTGATGGCCTCAGAAGTTAAGTCCCATAGTGCTCAGAGCCATTTGAACAATTTTTTGGAATTCTACGGGACCTTCAACTATGTGATCGCACCACGATGGACTACTATCTGCCGCCAATTAATGTCTCGTGACTTACCGCCGGCTTTTGTGAGGGGGCTGATTATCCCGATACACAAACCCTCGTGTGGTACACGGATACGGGACTACCGACCACTGACGCTCCTTAACTGCCACTTTAAAATACTCACCAGATTGAAACTTCCTGGCAGATTAAAACTGTGTGCCCGAGCGAGACTCGAACTCGGGACCTTTGCCTTTCGCGGGCAAGTGCTCTACCATCTGAGCTACCGAGGCACGACTCACGCCCGGTCCTCACAGCTTTACTTCTGCCAGTATCTCGTCTCCTACCTTCCGAACTTTACAGAAGCTCTCCTGCGAAACTTGCAGAACTAGCACTCCTGAATGAAAGGATACTGCGGAGACATGGCTTAGCCACAGCCTGGAGGATGTTTCCAGAATGAGATTTTCACTCTGCGGCGGAGTGTGCGCTGATATAAAACTTCCTGGCAGATTAAAACTGTGTGCCCGACCGAGACTCGAACTCGGGACCTTTGCCTTTCGCGGGCAAGAGCTCTACCATCTTTTTCTTTTTTTTTTCAATTTTTTTACCGGGACTCGAACCGGGATCTCCTGCTTAGATGGCAGACGCTCTATCCATTTTTTTGTGAGGGGTTTTATTTATTTATTTTATATGAAGGAAGGTAGGAGAAACAGAAACCTTTATTATTCACAAAATAAACATAGTACGTCCTGCCACATGATAACTGTTCTGGAAGGATCGTCGCTGCCGTCCTACCATGCAGCATGAAATAACAACAAAATCGAAGTGGGGCCACCTCCGGCACCCTAAAGAAAAGTATGTTGGATATGAAAACAAAATTTGAAATACATCCATTTGATAACTGTTCAAGCGTGAGTTTTTCGTAGGTCGCATACTCGCATAGTGTTCTTAGTCGATCACTTTAACTTGGTCGGTTTCACAACGACAGCACCGCCGCTCATCTTTGCGCACCCGGCACACCCCAGGTATATGGCGGGTCCGCAAAAACCGTTACTAGGAAATTGGCATACCAATCCTTGTACTTTTGTAGCCGTAATAGTGTTGTGTGTCCATCTTGCAAGTATTGCCAGTAATCCAGGACGTGGAGTAAGTTCGTACGTGAGTCTCTATAGATGTAATGGACCGTCATACCTGTGATCCACGCCACCGCGTTCGTCTTATGACGCGGAAAATACGTTTCCTCTGGAAAAAATACTATGTCAGAAGAGACTGCTGTATAGATAGTGCGCCGCATGAACGCTATTATCTTTCTTGCGAGAGTCCAGACAGCCAATGCCTCGCCGCAGACCAGCCGATGGTCGTCCGTATCCAGCACGCCGCATTGCTGACACAAGGGCGAATCCGCCAAATGTATTGCGTACTTTCTATCGTTTGTAGGGTATTTTCGGTTGGCGACAATGTACCATGTTGATCTGACTGATGTAGGTAGGTGGGGGTGGTGGACCGTGCGCCACACCACGTGCCAATTAACAGCTGGATGTTTGCGTTCCACCCTATTCCGGGCGATCTGTCGAAGAAGCAGATGGTACACGTCCTTCGATGTCGACTGTCGGGTCGTCGGTAAACGCTCTCCAACGTAACTGTGTTCCACGATGAACGTGCGCACATACGTTAAAGGGGGCGATATATGGCCGACACTGACTGGAGGAAGATGCGATGTCGGTACGAGTTCTTCGATGATCGTCCCCGTAAGCGAGTGGTTCCTGTTGCGCCACCGTTTGAGCATAGTATTAATAAACATGGCACGCGCCTTCTCGTGCACGTTCACTAAACCAACGCCCCCCTCTCGCGCTGGGAGGGTAAGCGTGTTGTACTGTACCTTAAAGAGTTGTCCCAGGCACACATAGTACCCAAAAGCCGCCTGAATCCTCATAGCCATCGTACGCGTCAAGGGGAGAAGGTGTGTCAGGTGGCACATCATGGGCGCAAGATAAAGGTTGACGAGTAACACTCGCTGCAGCATATCCATCGACCGTAGGGCGTTTAGTCGTACTGCCGTGCGGACTCTGAGTAACAGTCTTCGGTAGTTGTCCGCAGCCGTTCCCGCTGTCTCTTTATGAAAGGTGATACCCAAACAGCGGAGTGTTTCCACCGCAGGTAAGGGCCCTTCCGTTCCCGGTTCTAGTCCACGCCCCACATGCATGAATTGTGATTTTCGGTAGTTGACCACACTTCCAGCTGCCATCCCATACGTCTGTAGCCAATCCAGTGCTGTTTGAGTCTCCCTGTCATTCCGCACGAGGAACACAATATCATCCGCGTATGCTCTGCATTTGAATGATAAATGCCGTAGGGAGATCCCGGTAAGACGGCGGCGAAGGCCTGCGAGGCACGGTTCTAAGGCGATCGCATAAAGGAGGATCGACGAGGGACAACCCTGTCTCACTGATCTTAAGATCTTAAAATACTCAGTTCTCCCTCCGTTGACCACCATCGCTGATCTGGCGCCGTGCAACAGCCGCATCACAGCATTGGTCAGTAATGGCGAGACACCCATCCTGTTCATCACCGCCGCGAGGTACACATGATCCACGCGATCAAAAGCATGATCGAAATCTACAGCAACCATCGCCCCCCGGAGGCGGCATGCAGCCGCGAGGGCGACGACGTCACGATAGTCTCCCAAGGCTGTGTGGATATTACTGATGCCGCCAAGACAAGTCTGATCGGCATGTATTCGATGCTCCAGCGACTTTTTGATACCACTTCCCAGGATGCGCATGAAGATCTTGTAGTCACTATTAAGGAGGGTCAAGGGGCGATAATCACAAGGCCGTTTGCCACCACGGGGCTTCGGTATCGGCATCATGAGCCCTTCCGTGAATTGAATGTGAACCGGTACTTCTTGCCGCAGAAGCTCATTAAACATACATAGCCACATCGGTGTCATAATGTTCACGAAGGCACGGTAAAATTCCAACGGGAATCCATCTGGACCTGGGGACTTGTTGCAAGCACCTCGTGTAATCGCTTCCTCCAGCTCTTCACACGTAATTTCAGATAAACCGTCTGCTTCCCCGTTCACACTCGTCGCGTCTGGGATCTCTTCCAGGACGTTCCCCAGCTCCCTCGGACCCTCCCCGTTGCTCGCATAGAATCTGCTAAAATGATCCGTGAACGCCTGTGCTATGCCCCTTTGTGTTGTAAAACGACGGCCATCGCCGAGATCGATCTCATGTATTAAATTCCTGCGTCTTCTTCGTCTTTCCTTTATCACGTAATGCATCGAGGGAACCTCGTTGGGCAGGAAATCCTGCGACCTCGCGCGTATCATCGTACCTGCCATCCTCTGCTTCGCAAGTTGTACCAGCTTCGCCTTAACTCGGTGGACGGCCGTCTGGCGTTCTGGTGTAGGTGGTCGAGCTAACAGTTCCCGGAGAGCCGTAAAGTAAAACTCAGTGGTCGTGCGCTGCAATTGAGAAACCTCCTTCCCGTAACCTATTAACGTCCTCCGTAAAGCTGGCTTCGCGCACTCGATCCACCACTGCAGGATAGAACCGAAAGAATTTCGGCGACGGAGACAGCCATGCCACGCGTCCTCCATCATGCGTCGGCATTCTGCATCTCGCAGGTGGGAGACGTTCATCTTCCAATTACCCCTCCGTCTCCATACCTGCTGTCTATCAAGGTTAACCGTACAAATATATGCCTCGTGGTCCGTAAACGCTGTCGGCCATATTTCTGCGTCCACCGTCGACACTGCTAACGCCCTTGAAACGTAGATTAGGTCCAAACGGCCCGCGGAGTGGCTAGTAAAAAATGTATATCCTGGTTGGTTGCGATACTTCAGGTCCCATGTATCGACTAATTCCATCCCGTTGACCAGCTCCCTAAGTCCTGGGCTAGTAGTATAGTTAGGTTGTTGGTCCTTTCTGTCAAGCACACAATTAAAATCTCCGCCGAGTATGCAACCATCGTATCGTCCCTGGAACAACGGTGCAACCTCATGGGCGTAAAAATCTGCTCTGTCCCTTCTCTTATCCGAGCCTGACGGTGCGTATATGTTGATCAAACGTATTCCTCCTATGGTCACGGCCGTACCACGGGCAGGAGGCAAATACTCTACTTCGTCTGCATGTATCCCTTCCTTTAATAATATAGCTGTGCCAACGCCTCTCTCGTCACACGGGGAACAGTAAACGTCGTAACCGTAAAAGTCCGAGGGGGGAAGTATCCGAACTTCTTGTAATAGTGCGATGTCTAAATCCGCAGCCTTTATCATGTCACTGAGCATCTTGATTTTTACCGGCGTCCCAATGCTATTGATGTTAACAGACTCTATCCGAAAAGCTTGTTTGTGAGCTACCAAAGCACGACTCACGCCCCGTCCTCACAGCTGGGGGTAGGAGACGAGATACTGGCAGAAGTAAAGCTGTGAGGACGGGGCGTGAGTCGTGCTTCGGTAGCTCAGATGGTAGAGCACTTGCCCGCGAAAGGCAAAGGTCCCGAGTTCGAGTCTCGGGCGGGCACACAGTTTTAATCTGCCAGGAAGTTTCACATCAGCGCACACTCCGCTGCAGAGTGAAAATCTCATTCTGGAAACTCACCAGATTATTACCTCACGCGTCCGAAGAGTATTGCGCCAAGTACTCTCACTTGATCAAACTTCGCTCGGCGGAGATACCAGACGGCGCTTGTTAAATATCGCGATTTGATCGCCCTATCAAAGATGTGCCGCCTCCGTGCAGCGCTAGCGTCAATAGATTTTGATCAAGCATTTGATAGATTCAGCCATAACTATCTTGCACAAGTACTGACACACATGCGATTTCCTCGACCATTTATAGCTGACGTGATGCGGCTACTGAGCAATGCCTCCTCTAAAGTGCCCGTCAATGAACGTACGACAACATCTCCAGTAGCAGCGACATCGGTCAGACAAGGATGTTCCTTATCGACGACACTATATGCCCTGACTCTCGTTACTTTGCGGCCTACGACACCGCTTGACGCTACTGGCTTTGCGAGGATACACATTTACGTGCAAGTCATATGCGGATAACCTGGTGCTGTTAGTAGAATGAAAACGTATGGGTGCGGATTTAGATTGGATACACAATTATGGAACGGCCACTGCCAGCCGTATAAATATGGACAAGTCTGAAGCGATGAATATTGGTGTTGGACTAACGGAAGAATGTGTAGCACCCTTATGGCTCATGGATACCTTGAAATGCCTAGGTATTGTTTTAACCGACGACATATGTCGCACAGAAGCTTACAGCTATAAGAGACTACTACAGTCAGTCCGGACGGGCGTTAGAAGGAACATCACACGGGCATTACACATGATCCAGCGGGTTACGTATGTTAACACCTACCTGGCGTCACGAATTCCGCATTTTGCTCAAGTGCTGCCAATGCCAGTGTCGGTGGCACGACGAATACTGGCGGCATTCGGTTCCTTTATGAGTGCAGGTCTACTGTTTAAAGTCAGATACGGCGCCCTTACCTTTCCTCTTAGTAAGGGTGTACTTGATCTTGCGCATGTTAGTGATCGAGCGGTGGCACTATGTACCAGCACAGTGTTAAAACTGTGGAGACGACATCAGACTTGTCTGACAGGAATCTTAATAGAAGAGCTAGCACTAGTTTCTCTAATGGTGCCAGTGGCGGTCCAGCACATTTCCCAGTTACTCCAGCATATACACACTTTTCTAATAGAGTACAGCTACGTTCAGGCGGCTTCGCCGGAAAGTTGGCCTCCAACGGCGCGTGACATATGTCGGATACTAACGACCGGAAGGCGCAGCAATCCTATTGAGAGGAAGCGTCGACATATCAATTTGCAAGTACTATGGCGATCGATACACCATGTTCCCTAAGACACAGAGGCACGTGCAATGTGGTACCTAACGGTTAATGGTAAAAAAGTCACCCAATCCTGACTCCATGTGATTCATATGACAGATTCACCAATGTGCCCTCAGTGCCAAACTCTGGAGAACGATGAACACCGCCTCATATGCGGCCCCTCGGCAGAAGTGTGGCGTTTAGCGACACAAATGATTGCTTTCTTTCTTCGAATGGGACAACACAACATTGAACCAGGGATTATATTCTTCCCAGACGGGACGTACTACCCACGTACCAAAACGAATGCCGTAACGTGGCTTCGAGGCCAGAAGGTGCACTATTTGTTCAGAGATAGCCCCAAGAATGTAATGGACTTTCGGTCCTTTTCACAGGAATGACATCTATAGGTCGTGAGCAATCCGAAATACCAACAGTATTTCTCTGACTTCCTACGGACTGCCGGCCGGTGTGGCCGAGCGGCTCTAGGCGCTTCGGTCTGGAACCGCGCGACTCCTACGGTCTCAGGTTCGAATCCTGCCTCGATCATGGATGTGTGTGATGTCCTTAGGTTAGTTTGGTTTAATTAGTTCTAAGTTCTAGGGGACTGATGACCTCAGATGTCCTATTGTGCTCAGACCCATTTGAACCATCTGAACCATCCTACGGAGTGCGTTTCAAGAGCCCCCGCAGAACTGGAACGTCCAGGGTAGGAGAAGTCAAATTATCGATGCGAAGAAAGAATGAACGGAAGATAAGGATCGGTTGATACATTATACTTACGAGAAGACATACCCGGATGGCAAAACAGTGGGGGGGATTGGAAATACGATTCTCCATTATGATGCGTGTTTCTTTCTTTGTGTACTGCATGAATACTGTTCAGTTTAATAGCTTTAAAGCAATACAGAAATATTATTTGTGGTATAACAAGGCAGTGGTTGTCACCGAAATTTAACTTCACTTAAATGTTATATGTGAGCCAGAATTTGCTTTAATTTGTGAAAGATATTCATTGAAATTTGAAGCATAGCTAGAGAAGTATTTCTCTTTCACGTAATTTTATTGTTTTTTTCATTTCTGATATATGATTACCTTTCCAAAGCTCATTAATTATCACAATGTTAATTTTAAGTCAGTCTGGTTTATAGTTACACTTTCAGATTATATATATATATATATATATATATATATATATATATATATATATATATATATATATATACTCCTGGAAATTGAAATAAGAACACCGTGAATTCATTGTCCCAGGAAGGGGAAACTTTATTGACACATTCCTGGGGTCAGATACATCACATGATCACACTGACAGAACCACAGGCACATAGACACAGGCAACAGAGCATGCACAATGTCGGCACTAGTACAGTATATATCCACCTTTCGCAGCAATGCAGGCTGCTATTCTCCCATGGAGACGATCGTACAGATGCTGGATGTAGTCCTGTGGAACGGCTTGCCATGCCATTTCCACCTGGCGCCTCAGTTGGACCAGCGTTCGTGCTGGACGTGCAGACCGCGTGAGACGACGCTTCATCCAGTCCCAAACATGCTCAATGGGGGACAGATCCGGAGATCTTGCTGGCCAGGGTAGTTGACTTACACCTTCTAGAGCACGTTGGGTGGCACGGGATACATGCGGACGTGCATTGTCCTGTTGGAACAGCAAGTTCCCTTGCCGGTCTAGGAATGGTAGAACGATGGGTTCGATGACGGTTTGGATGTACCGTGCACTATTCAGTGTCCCCTCGACGATCACCAGTGGTGTACGGCCAGTGTAGGAGATCGCTCCCCACACCATGATGCCGAGTGTTGGCCCTGTGTGCCTCGGTCGTATGCAGTCCTGATTGTGGCGCTCACCTGCACGGCGCCAAACACGCATACGACCATCATTGGCACCAAGGCAGAAGCGACTCTCATCGCTGAAGACGACACGTCTCCATTCGTCCCTCCATTCACGCCTGTCGCGACACCACTGGAGGCGGACTGCACGATGTTGGGGCGTGAGCGGAAGACGGCCTAACGGTGTGTGGGACCGTAGCCCAGCTTCATCGAGACGGTTGCGAATGGTCCTCGCCGATACCCCAGGAGCAACAGTGTCCCTAATTTGCTGGGAAGTGACGGTGCGGTCCCCTACGGCACTGCGTAGGATCCTACGGTCTTGGCGTGCATCCGTGCGTCGCTGCGGTCCGGTCCCAGGTCGACGGGCACGTGCACCTTCCGCCGACCACTGGCGACAACATCGATGTACTGTGGAGACCTCACGCCCCACGTGTTGAGCAATTCGGCGGTACGTCCACCCGGCCTCCCGCATGCCCACTATACGCCCTCGCTCAAAGTGTTAAAGTGTTAAAGACTGCGATGGAGCTCCGTATGCCACGGCAAACTGGCTGACACTGACGGCGGCGGTGCACAAATGCTGCGCAGCTAACGCCATTCGACGGCCAACACCGCGGTTCCTGGTGTGTCCGCTGTGCCGTGCGTGTGATCATTGCTTGTACAGCCCTCTCGCAGTGTCCGGAGCAAGTATGGTGGGTCTGACACACCGGTGTCAATGTGTTCTTTTTTCCATTTCCAGGAGTATATATATATATTGTTAATCTCATTTTGTAATACCGACAGAAAGGTAGTTTTTTGGTTTTCTATTGTTCCAGTAAAAAAATGGTAGAGCACTTGAAAAAAAAAGGGGTCAGTAGAGCACATGCCTGCAAAAGGCAAAGGTCCCGAATTCGAGTCACGGTCCGGTACACGGTTTTAATCTGCCAGGAAGTTTCATATTATGTAACATGCACTCAATGTAAAATCATAGCAATCGCTATTTTACATTGCAAACTTTTTCCAATTTCTCACAGTATCTTACTTGAATATAAATATCACAGTAACTATAACCTTTAAAGAAATAACGGTCACATCGGCATGAAGCTGACACATAAAGGTGCAAGTGACGCAAAATTGCGGTTTTTTTATCTAATAGTTTCTGTAACATAGTTTGAGAAAGATTACAGAGCGTGCGCCAAGATTGTGACAGCGCTTTGTGTCGCTGACCGGGCGAAAACGGGCAAACAATATTGGCCTCCCCTTCCGAACTATTGAATGCACTCACCCAGCGCTTTGGATGGAAACTGGTCACATTGCGCCAACGAGCACATCCTACGTGGACACTACCCGCCCTCCTAAGACGGGGCAGCTGCAGTAACCAGAGCCCGCCCAAACACATTCCTTGTTGGGCGCTGACGTAGCACCCTGCACCTCCGTGCAACGTGGGCTTAGCATGACCGCTGCCAGGTCGCACTGGGAGGAAGACAGAATGACTGAAAAACCCCTGGAAATGAATTACTTTCAACTGAATGATGTCTCGTTAGAGCCCTGGCGCTTCGCAGGACTCCACCAGCACACCTCTGCTCGACTACCGCACACTCGCGTAGGAGGCCGCACCAGGCAGGCTCCTACGGAGGATGCTGCAACTGCACGCCAGGTGGAATAACGTTGTCATAACTGTCTCTTGCAGACCGATTTCAGCTCATCATCCTAGGTCTTGCAAGATCCAGGATGATGAGCTGAAATCGGTCTTCAAATTTAAATAGTTGGGGTCGTACATACAGAGGGACGGAGGACTGGAAAGCGAGCTACAACACCGAATAAATTGCGGTTGGAACTACTGGAGGAAAATGAGTGGAGTGCTGTGTGACAAGAAGGTGAGCGTTGGGTTGAAAGGGAAAGTGTACAAGTCGGTGGTAAGGCCTGCTACGATATACGGGGCAGAGACATGGCTAATTACAGTAGCCCAGGAAAGGAAGGTGGAAGTGGCGGAAATGAGGATGCTGAGGTGGATGTGTGGGGTAACAAGGAAGGACAGGATTAGGAATGAATTTGTTAGAGGAGCTGTGAAAGTGGGACCCATGGGGAAAAGGATACAAGAGAGCACACTAACGTGGTACGGACACTTACAGAGAAAAGGGGAAGAGTATACCGGAAGCAGAGTTGAAGATATAAAGATTGAAGGAGCGAGAAGAAGAGGAAGACCGAAGATGAGGTGGAAGGATATCCAGGGACCTAAGGGAGAAAGGATGGAAGAAGGAAGAGGCAATAGATAGAGAACTATGGAGGAGAAGGAGCCAGAAGATCAACGCCAACCCTACGTGGCGTGGGACAAGGCGACGATAAAGAAGAAGAGGAACTGTCTCTTCCAAGGATATTCACAGTGTTCAGGGAGTGCTGTGCTCTCCAGAGGCCTCGTTTTGGCTTCCGTGTGTCATTCTTGAGTCAACAACATGCTTCCTCGAAAATACATCTCTTATAATGACGAAAACTTCAAAATCACAGAAATGTGGTCTCGTACAGAAGGGTATTCAATATTATTTAATTTTTCTACCATCTGTAACCGAGGGAAGCGTGCAAAAAGTTTCGCACGTTTAAAATTTTAAATAATGACATTATATGCAATAAGTGTAGTTGTTTGAGTAAGGGAAGTTGTGGGAATGAAGAGAAAACATCTTCAAAAATGAACTGAACTACATGAAATAATGGTCGTGAATTTATTGTACACCATTGTATATACATTCTCAAGTGTCTATTTTTTTTTTTCATTCAGATTGTTTCTGATGGTTTGTACGACGGGCAGAGATCAGAGAATGTCATTGGTGCCACGTGACCTATAACTTTAACTCGATAAAGATTTTCAATTAAGTAAGCACTTTAGGCCATCGCAGCTACAAGTAAATCATCACATGTCAAGGCGACAATGATAATAGATTTATCATTTCGGAAAGCATAGACGTTTAGAAAAATCAACTTGTGTGATGGGCACACGTAATAGACTGCTGCAAGGGATCATGGCTATTATCCACGACAATCCTGTATACCAATTATCCAGTTAATAAGTACACACATCAAAAAAAAGTTTTGCATCATCTCGGTTCCGAGAGTACAGGAACCTGTACAGAAAATTAGAAATCAACAGAAACATCATTTCCACCCCTTTTATTGCTCATGAAAACCACACATTGCATGTTGCACCACCATACAGCGAGACCTTCAGAGGTGGTGGTCCAGACTGCTGTACACACCGGTACCTCTAATAACCAGCAGCACGTCCTCTTGCATCGAGGCATGCCTGTATTTGTCGTGACATACTATCCACAAGTTCATCAAGGCACTGTTGGTCCAAATTGCCCACTCCTCAGTGGAGATTTGAGGCGTAGATCCCTCAGAGTGGCTGGTGCGTCACGTCATCCATAAACAGCCCTTTTCAAACTATCCCAGGCATGTTCGATAGGGTTCGTGTCTGGAGAACATGGTGGCCGCTCTAGTCGAGTAATGTCATTATCCTGAAGAAAGTCATTCACAAGATGTGCACGACGGGAGCGCGAATTGTCGTCCACGAAGACGAATGCCTCTCCAAAATGCTGCCGATGTAGTTGCACTATCGGTCGGAGGATGGCATTCACGTATCCTACAGCCATTACGGCGCCTTCCATGACGACCAGCGGCGTACGTCGACCCGACATAATGCCATCCCAAAAGAGCAGGGAACCTCCACCTTGCTGCACTCGCTGGACAGTTTTAGGTGTTCAGCCTGATCAGGTTGCCTCCAAACACGTCTTCGACGATTGTCTGGTTGAAGGCATATGCGACACTCATCGGTTAGGAGAACGTGATGCCAATCCTGAGCGGTCCATTCGGCATGTTGTAGGGCCCATCTGTATCGCGCTGCACGGTGTCGTGGTTGCAAAGATGGACCTCGCCATGGACGTCGGGAGTGAAGTTGCGCATCAAGCAGCCTACTGTGCACAGTTTGAGTCGTAACACGATGTCCTGTGGCTGCACGAAAAGCATTATTCAACATGGTGGCGTTGCTGTCAGGGTTCCTCCAATCCATGATCCGTAAGTAGCTGTCATCCACTGCAGTAGTAGCCCTTGGGAGGCCTGAGCGAGGCATGTCATCGACATTTCTTGTCTCTCTTTATCTCCTCCATGTCCAAACAACTCCAAGACGCCTGGACACTTCCCTTGTTGAGAGCTCTTACCGCAGTATTGACCATCTACGCATGGTTGAACTACAGATAACACGAGCCGTGTACCTCCTTCCTGGTGGAATGACCTGATCGGCTGTCGGACCCCCTCCGTCTAATAGGCGCTGCTAATGAATGGTTATTTACATCTACGGGCTGGTTTAGCGACATCTGTGAACAGACAAAGGGACTGTGCCTGTGATACAATACCCACAGCCAACGTCAATCTTCAGGAGTTCTGGGAACTGGGGTGATGCAAAACATTTTTTGATGTGTGTGTTATCAAATCTCTGCCCTAGGACTCATTTTTCGATAGAATACGGAGCTCTCGCTTTCTTTTAATGAGACTGTGTGTCATGAGTTCGAAACACTCAACACAAGGTTTAGTTTTAGATGACTATGGTTCGAATGGCTCTGAGCACTATGGGTCTAAACATCTGTGGTCATCAATCGAAAAAGTGTTCAAACGTGTGTGAAATCTTACGGGACTTAACTGCTAAGGTCATCAGTTCCTAAGCTTACACACTACTCAACCTAAATTATCCTAAGGACAAACAGATACACCCATAACCGAGGGAGGACTCGAACCTCCGCCCGGATCAGCCGCACAGTCATCAATGTCCTAGACTTAGAACTACTGAAACCTAACCAACCTAAGGACGTCACACACATCCATGCCCGAGGCAGGATTCGAACCTGCGACCGTAGCAGCAGCGCGGTTCCGGTCTGAAGCGCTTAGAACCGCTCGGCCACAGCGGCCGGCCATTTAGTGACATCTCCTAACAGCCAAAGGGACTGTGTCTGTGATACAATATCCGACTCAATGTCTATCTTCAGGAGTTCTGGAGACTGGGATGATGCAAAACTTTTTTTAATGTGTGTATTTAAAAAACTAAAATGGTATTTGTAATAAGATAATACAAGCGCGTAGCGGTAAGTACCGCACAACAATATTTTCTCCCGTGGAATGTTGAAATTTCACGATGATGTAGTTTCTAATTTGCGCTACAGAGGGTATTTATTATGTGCAGGTCTAATGAGAGAGGCCTGAACTAGGAAATAAACATGGTGCGCTTGTAACTGTCGTCATCTTGTGAAGAGTAGCAAAGTGTAGTTATATATTTGTGGGCCAAAGGGCACAACTGCGACCCTTATCGCAGCAGTTCGACATTTCCAGTTGCAGTGTACGGTTTTGTTCACAATATTAGTGTTTCACCCTGTGTTGCTGCTCCTGTTCGTGAGTAAATCGCCAAATTTGGCTGGGAGCTGCTCCAGTATCTACCATACAATCCGGATCTTGCAGCGTCAGAATTTCATCTGTTTGTTGCCATAAAGAAATTCCTGGCCGCCCACAGCTTTGCGACAGACACAGAAGTGAACTCGGCAGTCCGCAGATGGCTATAGTACAACCAAACGGACTTCTACGATCAAGGTATATTGAAAGTGGTAGCACGATGCGACGAATGTGTTGAGAACGGTGGTTACTATGTGGAATAGTAGGTAAAAGATGTATGTTCTTTAGTGATTTTTTGTTTTGTTACCATATATACTTTTTGGTCTAAAATTATTGTTAGTTTCGATCTTCCCTTGCATGAAAACGGAGTTTCTTATTCGTTCACACGTGTGTGAAATCTTATGGGACTTAACTGCTAAGGTCATCAGTCCCTAAGCTTACACACTACTTAACCTAAATTATCCTAAGGACAAACACACACACCCGTGTCCGAGGGAGGACACGAACCTCCGCCGGGATCAGCCGCACAGTCCACGACTGCAGCGCCTTAAACCACTCAGCTAATCCCGCGCGACCGTGATTAATAACTTAGCTTCGTAAAATGTAGGTGTGAAGCTGGGCATCCATGGTGCCCTTTTGAGTACGATAATTAAAATCTATTTTACGTTAAAATTTTCCATAAATAAGAAGCTTAAGCGCAACATTGGTATGCAATGTCAGAATCCTGTTACAAAGCTTTCTAATGATAGGTCATTCGTCCCTGTACGATTGATGTGTGTTGAGAAAAAAGTGCGTTGACTGACAGAGTCGGGTCAGATGGTGGAGGTGCGGTACGCGCCTTCCTCCAGACACCACACAGCTTTAGCTGTGAGCTGCGGCCGCCGCATTCAGCTGGGGAACGGCTGGGTAATCTTCGCGTCAGCGCTACCCGTGAGGTGAGCCAGACAGGAAAATACACACCCAGCCGCACCGCGGCGCGGGGAGCAAATAAGCCTTGTGTGGTCTGCGAGCGGGAACTGTCAACGTCGCGAGCAAACCGAGAACGTGCCCTTGGCGAACTGGAAAATAAATTATAAAAAAAGCCAACGTGTGGATACAAGTTCGCTCCAACAAATAACGTCAAGAATACTCCAGTCACGAGGTTTGCAAAGTGCGTCAGCAGGCGCGGAGCGCTGCGGTACCTCGTTGACAGCTGAGCACACCGGAGTCTGTGGGGGCTGAATATGGTAACCGGTGTCACTTCGCTTTCCCATTTCCCACCTACCCGACCCTGCCAGTGCAAAGATTCTATAACCTGGTTCAGGTGTAGCGACAACTAAAGCGGCCTAAAATAAATCTCCTGGTAATGCACGATTAAAATTTATCATGACATTGATAGAAATATTTTCATCTAACTGCGTCGAGTTTCAGTCTCAAAGGTAGTAACTGCTCACAATTAATGTTCGGGTAACACTCAACTCACAAGGCTTTCTGCATACGTGACGTCAGTTTCACGTTATGTGCGAAATCAACAACCGCAGAAACTGCTATCGACTTTGTGACAAGGATGAAGATGAATGTTTTTGCTCATCTTTTCATTCACGGTAATTTAAGTTGTCCTCATAGGTTCCTGCCTAACCACATATTCCGAAATCGCCAAATTTTATTTCATACTTCGTTCGTTAATCTGAGAAACATAAATACCTGTCCCATCGAATATTGCAGAACGTACTTTATTACATTCATAAGAAAGTCCGAGAATGTATTAACTACACTAAGTTGACATATATATCTATTACCCCAGCACTTCGTCGTCTTGTATTAGTCTTCTCTCTCCTGTCTTAGTCTCACAGTATCTCTTGAAGGCTTGTTTCTTTGACGCACAATTAACTCACATTTAATGATAATTGTGACATATTTGTGATAAATTTTCTGTCGTCATTCCTTGAGACGGTAAATAGCAAGTTATCACTGATACAAGACTGTTTCATGCTTAATTTCTAAATTATTGGCTATAACGACTCACTCCTGAGAGAGCACTCTTATATGAAAGTATCAACAGTCGGTAAATTATAGTGTGACGTTTGGTTATAACAATAATTATAAAAAATCGTACCAATAACGGCGCGTTTTTATAAATCTCCGATACGTGTGCGTGACGTCTTGAGAGAGGAATGTATCGAAAGCTCACGAAAATCGATATCAGTTCCTGCGATTGTCGATATTGCGCGCGTAGTCAAAATAACGTCACATTTAAAGAAAGTCTTGTGAAATGAGGGTTACCATTGAAGTTCAACACACGCGAAGATTCTAGTCATAGTGAAATAAATAGTTCACCGCAAAAATTACGTAGTTAAAGTCCACAGTTTACCGCAATAATTACATAATTAAAGTCACTGTTCGATCTATAGTTTCAATCAACGATCAAGCGTAGAGTGAAATCAGTTCAACGAACGCAAGAATGGAAACGAGAAAGTCACGAGTTGGCCCATTCCTTCATGAACACGCGTCCGCGAAGTTTCAGCAGTAAACGTCTGCCCAAAGCACAACGCTTCTCTTGTCTGCGACTGTAGTTGTTCTGCTATCTCGGAAATTGAAAGAACGAGTAACGAAACGCGCCACTCTGCTCTAGATATGACGTAACTCCTGGCTTCATCTTATTCTAATACTGTCCTTCTTAAAGAACGGACGTAGTACCGATTATTAAAGTAACCGTTTCATAGTGTCGGTGCATAAGTTCTTAGCGTTTCTCCAAAAGTTTAATAAACCCTACGGATACACATAACAGAGACTTCATTCATCAATAACATATTCCCCTTCACTGTTTACAATAGTACGCCAACGCTGAGGCAACTTTTCGATTCTGTGACTGTAGCAAAATAACTTGATTTTGAAGAGAAGAACTCTTCGAACTATCTTCGGAGCGCATAATCATCCGGAAAGGAAGTTCGTTGAGGGTTCTTCGATAGAGAATGGAGAAGACGAAAATCTGAGGGCGCAAGATCAGGTGAATGAGGTGGGTGCGGAATGACTTTCGAACACAACTCCCGTATACTGTCTTTTGTTAGTCTAGCAGAATGCGGACAGGCGTTGTAGTGGAGTAGCCTTACCTGACAAAGTCTTCCTGCTCGTTGTTTCTGCATTGCTTGTGCGAGACGTCTGAGTTGGTGACAGTTAAATGTCAGCAGTGGTAGTTACACCTCAGGGATGGTTCAAATGGTTCAAATGTCTCTGAGCAGTATGGGAGGTCATCAGTCCCCTAAACTTAGAGCTACTTAAACCTAACTAACCTAAGGACATCACACACAATCATGCCCGAGGCAGGATTCGAACCTGCGACCGTAGCGGTCCCGCGGTTCCAGACTGAAGCGCCTAGAACCGCTCGGTCACAGCGGCCGGCACACCTCAGGGATGCAATCAGTTCCCACCAGATGCGTAAGATTATCTTTTGTGGTTGAGCGGACGTGTTTGAACTGGGATTTGCTGCTTCGTTTGGGCTCAATCATCCCTTTCTTTACCTTGTGTTAGCACATAGACACCATTTCTCGTCACAAGTAATGATCGCTGTTCCTCACGAGCCAATTGTTGACGAGCAAGCAGACATGCAGATTTTTTTTTTTTTTATTTTGGCTTACAGTTCATCACATCTGCCAGTTATCGAGTACACTGACGTGCATCATTGTGGATTAATGCGTTTAAACGATCTTCGCCAAATCCCGAAGCTCTTCCAGAACGTGGAGAGTCGCTAATGTCAAAACGATCCTCCTTCAAACGAGGCAATCATTTTCTTGTCGGCTCTAACGTGGATAAGCAGAGAAGGGAATCCGGCGTTGTTGTTCAGATAAGAGGAGGGCTTCAGGTCCCAATAATTTTACTTGCTTTTATTTTTTTATCGAGACTGTTTTCTATGTAGGATTAACGTAGAGAGCCCGATGATGTGAGCTTGACTCCCGAAACGCTCGTGATGATGTTCCTAATATCGCTCGTTGTATGCTACAGTATTTATATCGATTAATCTTGCTTGGCAAGTGCAATACAGTGACGAGAAATTTTCAAGAATCGGTCGAACCAGTGTTTTGTAAACCACTTCTTCCGCGGATGAATTACATTTCCTTAAGATTCTTCCAGTGAATCTCAGCCTGGTCACTTATTTTCCATAACTAGCTTCATGTAGTCGTTCCACTGTAACTCGTTTCAGTGAGAGAGTGGCAGTTGCTTTGAGAGGCAACCACTTGCCTTACTCATACTGTGGCATCAAGCAGTCAGGCCTGCAAGATGAGTGGTTTGCCAAGCGAGTGGATTCTTCCTTAATTTATCGAGTAACATGAATTCTCGTATCTTACTATTTAGTTACAAATTATCCTCCTGTATGAATACTACGCAACGGAAACGCATATCTGACTATCAGTGAATTACAGAACTCTGACTGTACACTACGCACTGGCAATACCACATTTTCTTTTTGTCTTTTATTTAACGGCTTTTATCGACACGTGGCCACCGCACTGAATGTGAATGGTGCACACATTATAAATTCGGGGCATCATGACAACATGCAATTCAATGGAAAAATCCACCAATCTTTTTCTTTTCACTATATTATTTATTCCAAAACACACAAATTCTATAACCTACACAATGTCACATGAGAAATTCCGCCCAGTGGGCCTGGCTTTACATTAGTGAATCTCTATATTATGGTCTCGTAATTTATTTAACGCTACAGTGCACTTTCTGGATAGGATGGTGGATCTTTTATTATACCTCACACTTCGACTCTCACAATCATCACGGAGCTTTCCTCCAGATCGAGCGATGAGGAAGGAACAAGCATAACCCACAAATCTTTTGAAACTACCTTGCTACTCCCCCATGCAAACCACACATACCCAAATTACATGACATACACCACACAACAATATGAAATACTACACAAAGAATGGTTACAACATTATCACTTTCTGCTTTCCCACTTCAATCAATATTTATCCCAGTTTCACACGACACTGCCCCACTTTGTAATTCTACTTTCCTACTGTGAACTCTGGAGATAAATGCACGTCTTCCTGTGCAATGCAAGCCAAGTGGCGTTGCTGGATAGACGGCCGACTCACCTTGATTCTCTCTCAGAGTTTAAATCTAGCGTTACCCGGAATCATATCACGCAGTTTAATGTTAAGCACACACGCGAGTCCTCAACTGATACCATGGACGAGTACTTCTCTTTATCCTTTGTCTCATACACAGATTGAGACTCACACAGTACTCACCACGTGGAAGTACTCGTCTCTAATTTCAAGTCCTGCACACGTAATTTCTTAAATATTTCAACTTATGATACACACGCTATTTCTTAAATATTTCAACTTATTGTACACACGCTAGTAATTCAGCTTAACTTAAGCACACGGAAGTATCTCAACTTATAGCTACACGTGGTTTCATTGTGACCGTTGGTCACTTCCGAAGATTACTACAATCCCCTTAATATTACCTGCCTGACATTTAACTCTCCCCACAAAAGTTCCTGAGATAGAGAAATTATTAATTCAAACTACTCTTAAATATTCCACATGCATACCATGCCTCCACTCTTTCGTCATTACGGAACACAACAAAAACAGGTCTTAACGGCAGAAGATCCAGCGGCAGAGTGCTGAAACATGGCCGTTCTCCAGGTCGTCTCCCATCTCTGTCGAGGTGGGGGAAGCACCTTGCTACCGTATTGGTCAACCACATTTCAGGCGCTCAAAGCTCTGGTACCTTTCATCTCTTTGGTCCCACCAAAGGTGGCCAAAGGATCGACTCAAAGATGATCATATATCCACATTCACTATCTGCGGTTAGCAGACGACCATACATTCATTCATTTCACAGATCTCACCAAACTGGATGTAGGGATTTACTTTGTGGGAGTGCACATGTGATCAATTAAATAAATAAATTGTCATTCTTTCCCACACTGGTATCCGGCTTCGCTGTATTAATTGAAATTGAGTTATTTTTACACAAAAAATGTGTTGTTCTGACAAAAATGATGTATTTCGTACCTATTTTCAATGTTGGGCGGTACTGTACCCTTTCGGCAGAGAAGCAACTGCCGCTCTCTCACTGAAACGAGTTACAGTGGAACGACTACATGAAGCTAGTTATGGAAAATAAGTGACCAGTTGTCGTTGTTCAGATAAGAGGAGGGCTTCAGGTCCCAATAATTTTACTTGCTTTTATTTTTTTATCGAGACTGTTTTCTATGTAGGATTAACGTAGAGAGCCCGATGATGTGAGCTTGACTCCCGAAACGCTCGTGATGATGTTCCTAATATCGCTCGTTGTATGCTACAGTATTTATATCGATTAATCTTGCTTGGCAAGTGCAATACAGTGACGAGAAATTTTCAAGAATCGGTCGAACCAGTGTTTTGTAAACCACTTCTTACGCGGATGAATTACATTTCCTTAAGATTCTTCCAGTGAATCTCAGCCTGGTCACTTATTTTCCATAACTAGCTTCATGTAGTCGTTCCACTGTAACTCGTTTCAGTGAGAGAGTGGCAGTTGCTTCTCTGCCGATTTATCGCCAATAGTGTAACGGAACAGTAACGGGTCTCTCCTCTTATACACTCCTGGAAATGGAAAAAAGAACACATTGACACCGGTGTGTCAGACCCACCATACTTGCTCCGGACACTGCGAGAGGGCTGTACAAGCAATGGTCACACGCACGGCACAGCGGACACACCAGGAACCGCGGTGTTGGCCGTCGAATGGCGCTAGCTGCGCAGCATTTGTGCACCGCCGCCGTCAGTGTCAGCCAGTTTGCCGTGGCATACGGAGCTCCATCGCAGTCTTTAACACTGGTAGCATGCCGCGACACCGTGGACGTGAACCGTATGTGCAGTTGACGGACTTTGAGCGAGGGCGTATAGTGGGCATGCGGGAGGCCGGGTGGACGTACCGCCGAATTGCTCAACACGTGGGGCGTGAGGTCTCCACAGTACATCGATGTTGTCGCCAGTGGTCGGCGGAAGGTGCACGTGCCCGTCGACCTGGGACCGGACCGCAGCGACGTACGGATGCACGCCAAGACCGTAGGATCCTACGCAGTGCCGTAGGGGACCGCACCGCCACTTCCCAGCAAATTAGGGACACTGTTGCTCCTGGGGTATCGGCGAGGACCATTCACAACCGTCTCCATGAAGCTGGGCTACGGTCCCGCACACCGTTAGGCCGTCTTCCGCTCACGCCCCAACATCGTGCAGCCCGCCTCCAGTGGTGTCGCGACAGGCGTGAATGGAGGGACGAATGGAGACGTGTCGTCTTCAGCGATGAGAGTCGCTTCTGCCTTGGTGCCAATGATGGTCGTATGCGTGTTTGGCGCCGTGCAGGTGAGCGCCACAATCAGGACTGCATACGACCGAGGCACACAGGGCCAACACCCGGCATCATGGTGTGGGGAGCGATCTCCTACACTGGCCGTACACCACTGGTGATCGTCGAGGGGACACTGAATAGTGCACGGTACATCCAAACCGTCATCGAACCCATCGTTCTACCATTCCTAGACCGGCAAGGGAACTTGCTGTTCCAACAGGACAATGCACGTCCGCATGTGTCCCGTGCCACCCAACGTGCTCTAGAAGGTGTAAGTCAACTACCCTGGCCAGCAAGATCTCCGGATCTGTCCCCCATTGAGCATGTTTGGGACTGGATGAAGCGTCGTCTCATGCGGTCTGCACGTCCAGCACGAACGCTGGTCCAACTGAGGCGCCAGGTGGAAATGGCATGGCAAGCCGTTCCACAGGACTACATCCAGCATCTCTACGATCGTCTCCATGGGAGAATAGCAGCCTGCATTGCTGCGAAAGGTGGATATACACTGTACTAGTGCCGACATTGTGCATGCTCTGTTGCCTGTGTCTATGTGCCTGTGGTTCTGTCGGTGTGATCATGTGATGTATCTGACCCCAGCAATGTGTCAATAAAGTTTCCCCTTCCTGGGACAATGAATTCACGGTGTTCTTATTTCAATTTCCAGGAGTGTATTTATGCGGAATACATTAGAGTCTTTTCAATTGGGGATGGACTGCCTTTTCGGCTGTCCCTGCCTTTTGCTACGGTGTCTGCCTTTGCAGTGTTGCTATATAGGACAGCACAGTGTCAACCAGAGACAGCCCCACGTTGCGCCCGTCGCCATCCACCGGTGCACGGCCTACTGCATCTGAGAACAGTCGACCAAGAATGCTGTTCAGGTTTCATCCTTCACTCTAGTATCTGCAAATGATCGCAGCGGGTCTCAAGCACGGAGGTGCCACCGTGTACATCTACATTTGCACTCCGCAAACCACCTTATTGTGTATGGAGAAGCGTGCTTTGGGTATTAGTGCCACTTCCCCGTATGGGTAGTGTTGCATGTCTCTCTAACGGGTTTGTTGCACCTCATATGCTTTGTCAACAAAACATAGTTTTTGTTTCACGTACCACACAACATCTGGGTCTTCTTCTTCTTCATTCATCATGGTCTAGGTCCTAGGTCATAGGTCTTTTCCTTTTCTAAATGTCCAGCCATCAGATCTACAGATCTTCTACGTAATTGTTAGAAATTTAACGCTTGTTTTCGTAGCCTCGAATATGGTATTCCTTGTGGCTGTTCTAGGCGGCTTTGTCGATTGGGCTTGACCTACTAATATGTAGCATACATCGCAACTTCTGTTGTTATGTCTTCGTTTCTTTGTCTATCCAATCTTGTGCAGCCCTTCGCTTCTCTTAGACATTCAATTTCTGCCACTTGGATTCCACTTTCTTGCTTTCTAATAGTTGTCCAACTTTCACTTGCAAATAGCATTGTAGGGTCGGTCAGTACCTTATAAAACTTCATTTTTGTGTCTTTTCCAACTTTATTTCTCAATGCTCTATTGATTGTTCCGCACATGATTTAAAATTTCTGCAGTTTCTTGTCAGCGTCGAGTTTATTCTGTTAGATTATAATATGGTTCAAATGGTTCTGAGCACTATGGGACTCAACTTCTGAGGTCATTAGTCCCCTAGAACTTAGAACTAGTTAAACCTAACTAACCTAAGGACATCACACACATCCATGCCCGAGGCAGGATTCGAACCTGCGACCGTAGCGGTCTCGCGGTTCCAGACTGCAGCGCCTAGAACCGCACGGCCACTTCGGCCGGCTAGATTATAATATTTTCCAGGTAACGGAAGTTCCTAACTTGATCAACTTACTGTTTTGTTCGCTATTATCATATTATTCAGCGGTGGTGTCATTTTCAAAACCATCACTTTTGTCTTTGAAAGAATATTTTCATCTTACATTCCTTACAAAATTTGGTTAAGTCTGTAGATAGATCTTTGTAGCGAAGTTCCGCTACCCTGTACGATTGTAAAGTCGTCTGCAAAAATGCATTCTATTGAAAAATACGTCATGCGATAATCTCAAGCTTGTGGATGAAAAGATACAACCTTGTTTGTAGGAATGTCTTCTGATACAACATGGTTAGCCTTCATTTTTATTTTTGTACCTCTGCACAGCCTTTCTGCCACCTTTGTCATTTGGTGAGGATATCGTTTCTCGTGTAGTAGGTTCAATATGAGTTTCCGTTCTACATGCTCCAAGTTTTTCTCTAGGTCTACAGGGTGAGTCAGGAGGAGAGGTACATGCTTTGATGGGTTATATTGATTCTGAACGAAAAACTTCATATTTACATATTCTATATTCCAAATGATTTCCGAGATAGAACTCATTTTTAACATGTTGCAGCCCTGTCCGCAACTGTGGTAAATTAATATGTAAAAAATGAGCCTCAGTTGCGAAATGTTATTGGTCTTTACCCAGGTTTCAGCTAGAGTAACCTAGCCTTCTTCAGAAGCATAAAATAAACTAATACATGCCAGAATAAGGCACGGTCAGACATAAAAAGCTAAACTACCGTGGTACCATGTCAAGCTACGTCACTTAGCTGAGGAACAGCCCCGGCCCCACTTCGTGGAAAGCGGTCGGTTAGCCGCGGACGCTACGTTGGACCTTTTTATACTTTCGCCGGTTTTTCTTGAATAATCTCGAAAACCACACCCTCCAGCGTAAACGTGTCGCAGTACGAAATTAAACTACACAAAGTCCTATTCATTTTTTCTCTAGACGCAATAGCACAAAGAGAGCGCGAGAAAACTGAAAATCTCACACGCGACGCTCATGTTCTGTACCTGAGGTAGTTTTCGCAGAGCAGTCTGAGGCAGAGCGCCAGTGTCCTGTATCAAACAGTCCGTCTCAGCTACCTCTACACTACTGTGGTGCGTTGTAAACATTGGCAGTGTTGGAATAATATGGTAAATAAATAACAGTGTACAGTAAATGTGTTCTACGTTGGAAATCATTCGGAGCAGGGCATATGTCCATACGAAGTTCTTTGTTCAAAATCGCCTATACTACCGGCCCTCAAAGCATGTACCTTTCCTCCTGCCTCACGTGTACAAATGCGATGTGTGTTTCCCTATTCATTTTCTTGTTTCTCTACAGATACGTAATGATTGCAATTTAAGTTTTTGCAATTGTAATGTATAGGTATTTAGTTGTACTGACAATCTTTAAATTTGAAACTTCCTGGCAGATTAAAACTGTGTGCCCGACCGAGACTCGAACTCGGGACCTTTGACTTTCGCGGGCAAGTGCTCTACCATCTGAGCTACCGAAGCACGACTCACGCCCGGTACTCACAGCTTTACTTCTGCCAGTATCTCGTCTCCTACCTTCCAAACTTTACAGAAGCTCTCCTGCGAACCTTGCAGAACTAGCACTCCTGAAAGAAAGGTTATTGCGGAGACATGGCTTAGCCACAGCCTGGGGGATGTTTCCAGAATGAGATTTTCACTCTGCAGCGGAGTGTGCGCTGATATGAAACTTCCTGGCAGATTAAAACTGTGTGCCCGACCGAGACTCGAACTCGGGACCTTCGCCTTTAAATTTGTATGATGGCTAGCCCACTGGAAGAGGTCCCAGAATCAGCAGTAATATTCAAGGTTTTTGAGGTTGCTTCCTTAGTGGGTTGATTACACTTCCTTAGGAGTCTACCAGAGAAGACAAGACCATATCCCATAGCCACCGGGCCTGGTCTGTTAGTTTAGCGTATTACTATAGTGATGGCGCAGCCAACTCCTGGCTCCTCCGTTCCTGACTTCAGCGTATCCATTTATGATACACCCTTGGAGCAAGTGGACCATTTCCTCTACCTGGGAAGCATACTGTCATCTAACTGCTCATCTGGAAGAGATGTGGAGAATGGATTACGTGCTGCCCATGTAGCATTTGGACGTCTTACAAAGCGTGTCTTCCTGAATAAAGACCTAATACTGTACACCAAACTGATGGTGTACAAAGCTGTAGTCATTTCCACCCTGCTATATGGTTGCGAAACCTGGACGTTATATCGCTGTGATCTGAAGAAACTAGAACGCTTCAACCAACAGAAGCTAAGATATATCATGAACCTGAAATGGGATGACTTGATGTCCAACACGGCTGTTCTTGAGAAAGCAAAAATGTATAGCATGGAAGCTCTTATCGTTGGGCATCAACTCAGATGGGTCGGACATGTCCAGCGCATGAAAAATGACAGAATTCCACGCCAAATGCTGTACAGCGAAGTGAGCACAGGTAAAAGGCCACGAGGTGCCCCTCTCAAACGTAATAAGGATCAGTACAAGAAAAATCTGAAAAACGTGAACATCGATCCGAGTAACTGGTCCACAATAGCAGAAGTCCGAAGTCGCTGGCGCTCAGTTACCTCAAATGCTCTTCAAAACTTTGAGCTGTAACGTCGAAGAATGACGAATGCCGGAGACGTAAACTCCTCCAGGCTCAGCCACGTCCTCCACCTTCCATCAGCTGTAATGTCTGTGGCCGCCTGTTCCACGCTAGGATTGGATTGCTAAGCCATCAACGACACTCCCACGCCTGAACCGTGACAAAGGAAATCTCAGGAGAGAAATGAAAACTCGGATACGAGTATCAGCCGACGACGACGACGACGACGAATAGTGCCAACAACACGACCTTATTTTTGCCTAGTTTAACGACAAGTACGTAATTTCGTTAAAGATTTGTTGCGAGAGGCGACAGCGGGTGCGGTATTTCTCGGCTTCTCCACTTTAGACAGCGCGTAGCTCGCATGTTGTGGGTGCGGAGTGCGGGACAGGACGGGGCGCAGGCGTTGTGTCGCGTGGCGCGGTGCGTTGCGTGCACTGGTGCGGATTCCCGTAGACGGGCGTGGGCGGGGGAGTCCCGAGTCGCGCCAACGTGGCACTGGCTGAGCTTAGCTTAGCGCGTCTGCCGGGGGCTGCCGAGGAGGGGGCGAGGCAGGAAGGCGGCCGGCTCTGCTTTCCCTCCTCAGGGTGTCGCGCGCACGTGCCGGGCTGTCCAGAGGGGTGCTGGCTTCGGAGGGAGGATAGCCAGCCTTCAACCCGCCGACTCCAGACTGCTGCAACGGCGTCCAGCAACACGCAGGGGGCACGTGTTTACGTTTCTTACTCGTAGACCTTCAATACGAAGTTTCGATTAACTTACCACTTTAAATTCGGATAAATGCCAAGTCTACGATGGATGAACACCTCGGGAATATATCTGTGGCGTCTGTTCTTTCGAACACAACCGAAAGAACACAAACCATTTGTTTTTGATCCCACAGCCGTATATATACAAGAAGAAATTGATATTCTGATGTCAGCGACAATCGGGCACTGAGATAAATGCGGTGGCGACAAGTGAAAGTTTGTGCGGGCTGGGACACTAACTACGGGCAAAATGACCATCGAAATACTAACGTTGAATACATTCATCTCCTTGAAACCCTGTGGCGGAAATCCAAGTAAAGTTGAGAGCGATGGCTACGTAGACAGTACTTATGAATGTTTGTCCCGTTAAGGCACAAATTTTCACCTGTCACCATTGCCTTTACTCCAATGCCCGATTGCAGCTAATGTCGGAGTTTCAAAAATGGCTCTGAGCACTATGGGACTTAACTTCTAAGGTCATCAGTCCCCTAGAACTTAGAACTTCTTAAACCTAACTAGCCTAAGGACATCAGACACATCCATGCCCGAGGCAGGATTCGAACCTGCGACCGTAGCGGTCGCGCGGTTCCAGACTGTAGCGCCTAGAACCGCTCGGCCACCCCGGGCGGCTCGGAGTTTTAATTTCATCGTGTATATATAAGGCTGTGGATTCGAAAGGAAGTGGTGTCTGTTCTTTTGAACACGTCGGAAAGAACAGACACCACACATGTAAATATATACATCTTGATGGCAACTAGTAATCAGCCGGTGCAGATGCACTCTTTGTCCGACTTTATGCAGGAGTCAGAGTGACGCTGCGAGCAGTGGCTGTCGTGGAAAGGGGATGCTACATATGTAGAGTGTCACAAATTGGAAATTTGGGTTCGACATGAAGCGTGATCAGATAGCCGAACGGTTAAGGCAACCGCTCGCGTAGAACGTCAAATCCGCGTTCGAGTCCCTGTCTGGCACACATTTTCACTTGCCGCCATTGAATTAATTTCTATGCATAGCTGCCGCTAATGTCAGAGTTTTAATTTCGTCAACTGCAGAACAGTTTGTCTCGTTCAGTTGGCAGTGTACTAAAACCAAGTAAAAATGAGTGAGTTATTACCGATCAGGATGGTCCGAATGTTATTCACACTGTAACACACCAGCATGTCGTTGGCTGGGCAGCAGGCACGAAAACTCAGTTCTTCAACTGACTTAATGATCAAGCAGTGGTAACAGCAACAGATTTATACTGCATTTACTGTAGACCAGTATTCTGGAACACCACTGGCAAATTATACAAGGTCATTTTTTTTATTAACCTGCGATCGGTGGCGAAATTAAAACCGTAGTAAAAATCCTGTGAAACTTTGCGCAGAAGTGTTGTGCAGTGTCTGTGGTATCCCCACTATCGCATGACGCCACAGTTACAAGTTCTGAGTGTACAGTGAGCACATAAAGATATCTCCCGCCAAATATGAAGGCCTGCTAAGAGATTTGGCCTGATTTCATGCAGCCCACATAACGTAACTGTCATCCGTTTCTTTCTTCATGGCAATTCTCGGCCGCACACTGCAGGTGCAACACAGATGCTCCTGCAGCATTATCGATGGGAAGTGTTTGTTCACCCGTCAGACAGCCCGGACTTGGTTTTCTCTGACTTTCATCTCTTTGCTCTCATGAATAGCTAATCATTTTGGCACAGACAGTGAGCTACAGACCAACGTAGGGAGATGACGGAAATCACAAGCAGCTGCGACAGTTGCATTGGAAAGCTGGTACCACACTACGACAAAGGGCTACGTCAGAGCAGCAATTATCTAGAGAAGCAGCTGGAAGTTATTGTTAAATGTTGAAACATTTTGATTTTCATTGTGATTTCAATTACACAAATGATCAGAGTTTAAAAAAGTTGCCCTCCTATGAGTTCAATCTACGTGAAATCTGATTTATTGCAGCATACACGAATCATCACATTCAGTTGAAGTTGCGAGGTGCCGGGGTGGAGAAGAGTTTGTACCTCTTTAATGCAGACGAATTTTGCATAAGAACGAGACATGCACTCGACCCCCTTCTTATCGACCACCTAATTAATTATGCACACAACAGTAACGGAACAAAATGATGGTGGACCCTGCTAGTTGGTAAAATAAGGAGTGCACGCTCACAATAATTTAATAAAAATCGTTATCAACTCAGAAAAAAAGAGAACTTTATCATAATAAACAACAGGAAATGGGATTCTGCATACATCTACGAAATGATATACGGATTACATATTACAATGAGATTTATTGTACATCAGAACATAAATGTACGTTATTATCGACACAAACAGTAGACTAAAGGATAGGGTATACTGAAATATTATGGGAACAAGAGTTCGCTCGAGAACAAGGAGCTCCTACTCTCTGTGATACAATAGATTAACGATAATGACTGGAGATTCTAATGAATGAAATATTAATCTCCCGACTATATAGCAATATCGCAATTTGTAGTGAGAGCTCAAATGGGATCACATGGAGAAACAAGCAAAGTGGACTTGTAGCAAAGCGAGCGCGCGTGCTGCTGAGGGATTCAGTATAAAATTGATAAGGTCCTACAATGCCGGAGCCGCAAAATACTGTACCAGTACTGAAATCTGCAGCACGCCATCGGTAGGCAGCGTCCTGAAGATGTAGGCGACGGCTTCTGCCGTGCAGCAACTCTGTATCAGCCACAGGCCTCGAAGGCTGTCCGAAGTATCCCAAGTTCTTCCGAAAAAGAGCGACCAAGTCGCAAGACCGTCCGACTACGATGAAGATCAGATCCTGAATTCCACTCTGTGATGCTATGCAACAGCGATCAGTTCTGATTCCAAAATTCCCCCACACTGTCTCAGAACATCATTCGCGCCAATAGCGACCGTTCCCTCCAATTTCGAGCAGGGCTTTATGACGTCAACTAGCCTCAGTTTAAGTTGACCAATCATGCCTCTGCTATTCAGCTGAGGGCACTGAACTTGCCGTTCGACCGGCTACGAAAACAACCTGCCTAGACCACCGGCCATCCGGCGCCAGACAGTCGCATCAGCAGGGCACGGTCCACAAGTAATCTCAGAATGAAGAGATCAATGCAGTCAGTCGGTCCCAGGAATCTTCGTTCTGGACGCGCCGGAACGGTAAACTCATAAACTGCGGCGACACTCAGACGTCTCGCAGGTCGTTTCGCCCTGCATGCAGTAGGCGAAACTCGACCAATGTCAGTCGCTCCGCCAGGCGCTGAAGCCTATTGTGCGAACTCCTCAGAATTCAGGGAAGTGCAGCCCCCAACCGGAAATGCCGTGTGCCGCGTCCTCCATTGCTTGCCTCGCACAGGCCACCCAGTTAAGTAACCCAACATGTACAGGAATCAAGTGAAAAGTATTTTTTGATCTCTCAGTACAAATACTCTCATTACAATAACCTTATTGTGTCTGTTACTACCGTGCAATGACAAAGAACATTAATAAAATTGATGAAAATGAGAGGAGACATGCAAAAGAGGGCACGGAACCTCTCAAAGTTAAGCAACAAAATAGGTCTGTCAAGCCTAAGTACAGTACACAAATATATTTCCAGAAATTGTGCAAAGCTAAGTCTGTTATCTACATCACTGCACTGTAGTTTCTGCAGTGGCTGCTGTCTTTGTGGAATGTAATTGCCGTACCAATCCGAAGAACTTAAGGCCAGCATTGGATAATAAGTTAACTCGTCAGGTAACATCACCTGTTGTCCTGAGTTGCTGCAGCCTGGCTACGTAGTTTCTTTGGCGGGCCAAATGGACGGAACACCTGTGGCGCCTGGCTGATGTCATCCTCTCATTGTTCCCGCTCATCTAGCCTTTGTGACAGTTTTTGCTGAGAAGCACTAATGGACTGCAGTAGGTTCATGATTTGATTGTGAGATCAAATTGCTGCACCATCTGGAATGAATTACAGACAGATTATTGTTCTCCGTACAAAAACTTGATAACGTAAAGAGACAGGACGCAAAACAACAAGAAAAATAGTACGGAGTTCCAGAGTTCGTGAATCTAACGATCTTGCGGAGCACTGCTGACTGTCTTGAAGTCAAAACTCCCAGTCTTCAAAGCGTGGAATAGTACACCGTTCGGTACACCCTCTAAATCTTGAAGCATCTGGTTAGTACGATCCGTTTCGATTATTACTGAAGTCTGTCGTCGTCAGTTGCTGTCACTGACTGCCCTCGCCGGTTCCAAGTACCTAGATGACGGCGAGTGTTGCACAGGTTTGGAGATCCGAACGGCTACACGAACGCTGTTTAGCGGTTTGTTTTTCTATCTGCAACACACTCTCAAATGAGAACATCCAATCAAAGGTAAACACTAATATGGATTTATCCTGAGTGGGACTTACAAGGGAAGGGGCTAACACGTGGATCACCGATTTTGGTCAAGTTTTGCAAGATCGTTATATAGTGAAAATGAAGAGACACGGGTTTCGATTTTTTGCTAGACGGTCCTTAGTTTTAAAAAAAATCGTATTTTCAACGCTATGCATTGAAAGATCGCCTAAAAGCAAAATTATATTAATATGAGTTCCCAATATAATAATGTTCTAGTTACTAAGGTTTCTGCATTTTCATCTTGTAGCTTGGGTACCCGTCATTTTACGTGTCTAGCAGTGGTTGAGAGGTCGAGCCATTATACTCCCACATTGCTGGTCAGTTTTCAGCTCGTGCAAGACATCATGACGGCCAAGGAGTATCGTACAATGGTTGCAGATCACGTATAGACCTCCATGACGATCATGTTTCGTGACAGCAATGGCACTTTTCAACAATCGTGTCACAAGACCAGGAGTGTCATGGAGTGGTTCGAGGAATACAGTGGCGAGTTCCATTTGGTGTGTTGACCAGATCAGAACCCAGTCGAACACATCTGGGACGTGACTGAACGTGGTGTCAGAAGTCCCCGGAATTTACGGGAATTAGGTGACTTGTGAAACTTCCTGGCAGATTAAAACTGCGTGCCGGACCGAGACTCGAACTCAGGACCTTTGCCTTTCACGGACAAGTGCTCTACCAACTGAGCTACCCAAACACGACTGACGACCCGTCCTCACAGCTTTACTTCCGCCAGTACCTCGTCTCCTACCTTCCAAACTTAATCTGGCAGGAAGTTTCATATTAGCGCACAGTCCGCTGCAGAGTGAACATCTCATTCTAGGTGATTTCTGTGTGCAGATGTGGTCTCAACTTCGTCCAGCGACCTCATTGCTCCCTCGCCGCGACGCGTCGCTGCCGTTATTTATGCCAAAGGCGGACATACCGGCTATTTGGCAGGTGGTCATAATTTTCTGGCTGATCAGTGTACTTATATCCAGTGTCAATGATCGCCTCTATAAATAATAAAATGAAACGATATCTCACAACCACCTACAATCAATAGGAGAATCTCTGCGCCGAATGTTGCTTTGAACGCTGTAAGTGACTGCTACGATGCACTACATTCGTAGACGTACCTCAGTGTACAACTAGACGTCTGTCTCTCGAAACAGCATCGGTGGTGCCATGCGAAAGCCAATCGTATTCAATAAGAGTAAAAATTAATAAAATAAAATGGTCGTTCGAGCCAGCAAACACTGGTCCTCAAAGGATTAAATGGGTAGCGTTCGACTTTGGGCGAGTCGAGTCTTCGAGCTTACGAACTACGGAGATGACTCCATAGGACCTGCTGGAGGGACCCTCGCCACGGTAGTCGGCTTGTCCGCCACGCTTCGCCAACGCTCGGCTCCGTGCAGGACCCACGGGAAATCAATATCTAATTGAAGAGGTACCCACTAGAAGTCTTAACTTTGTCGTTTACTGTCGAGAGCTCGCATACATTTAAATTAATGCGCAGTCAATAATTATTAAACTCACTTCAGACAGTCACTCCCTCGCCCCCGAGACGGCTGCTGGCATTCGCAAGACCTGCAGTGTCACGTGACGTGACGTACGCGCCACGGCCTCTCTTTCTCGTGTGCCTCGCCCCGCTGCCGAGTGTAAAACGAGTACACGGATAGGGAGAACTGATTTCTGAGCCGTACACTGGTGGCGACACGCAGGGGGCGGAAGTGTGGCGGAGGCGGCGTGCGCGCCAGGGCGGCTCCGCTGCCGCTGGGGGCGCAAGGTCGCCGGCGCTGGCCTTGACCCGTGACCCCCCGCACCCCCCCCCCCTGCCGCTCCCCACAACCCCCGACACCCCCGCCAGCCACGCCCACTGACCCGCAGCCGCGCACCGAGCACCTAGCCCGGGCTCCGCGCGCTGCCTGCACCAGCCAGCTCTGATAATGCTGTACATACACTGAAGCGCCAAAGAAACTGCGTGTAACACAGAGATATATGTAAACACGTAGAATAAGGCGCTGCGGTCGGCAACGCTTATACATGACAACAAGTGTCTGGTGCAGTTACTGCTGCTATAATGGCAGCTTATCAAGATAGTTTCCAACGTGATGTATACCCGTAGTCGGCGAGCCATGGGACACAGCATCCCCTAGGTAGCGATGGAGTGGGGACTTTCCCCTTACGGCCATTTCACGAGTGTATCGTATCAGGAATCCGGTAAAAGATCAAATCTCCGACATCGCTGCGGCCGGAAAAATGTCGTGCAAGAACGGGTCCAACGACGACTGAAGATAATCGTTCAGCGTGACAGAAGTTCAACTTTTATGCAAATTGCTGCAGATTTCAATGCTTGTCCGCCAACAAGAGTCAGCGTGCGAGCCATTCAACGGAACATCATCGATATGGGCTTTCCGAGCCGAAGGCTTACTCGTGCACCATCGATGACTGCATGACACACTGCTTTGCACCTCGCATGCGCCCGTCAACATAGACATTCAACTCTTCGTGACTGGAGACATGTTGTCTGGTCGGAAGAGTCTCGTTTCAGATTGTACCGAGCGGATGGACGTGTACGGGTATGGAGACACCCTCATGAATCCATGGACCCTGCACCTGAACAGGGGACTGTTGAAGCTGGTGGAGGCTCTATAATGGGTGGGGCGTGTGCAGTTGGAGTGATATGGGACCCCCTGATAAGTCTAGATACGATTCTGACAGGTGACACGTACGTAAGCATCATGTCTGATCACCTGTATCCATTCATTTCATTGTGCATTCCGACGGACTTGGGCAATTCCAGCAGGAAAATGCGACACCCCAGACGCCCAGGAATACTCTTCTGAGTTTAAACACTTCCTGTGGCCACCAGTCTCCCCAGCCATGAATATTATTGAGCATATATGGGATGCATTGCAACTTACTGTTCAGAAGAGATCTCCACACCCTCGTACTCCTACGGATTTATGGACAGCCCTGCAGGATTAATGGTCTCAGTTCCTTCATCAGTCCAGTCCATGCCACGTCGTGTTACGGCACTTCTGCGTGTTCGCCGGCGCCATACACGATATTAGGCAGGTGTACCGGTTTCTTTGGCTCTTCACTGCGTATGGTATGTAAGTATAAATACGCTATGTAAATAGATAATGCTGTTTATAAGAATCTCGTGAAGTTCTTTCTCAAATTACTTCAAATTTTCGGACGATACTCTAACAAACACATATATAACAGAAAAACATTGTTCGTAACAGTTGCGAGGTGCTGGAGCTAATGTCGTGAGTATAGCCCAAAACAAATTCTCCTGGTCTGGTTGTTCCAGACTAAAGACTTCCTAGCAGCACAAATACGCCTCTGAGGGAGACGAAGAAGGCTCGCTACACAATCACTGACGGTACAGTGAGTGATTTTAACAAGAGAAGTCACACAGTAACTTCAGTACAGTCAACTTTAGCCAAAACTGCTCAAGACAGACAACATAGGCCGCTTGTACACAGAACGCTCAATTGCCAACTGTACTCGGACAGTTATGTTGAAGTCGAAAATTTAGCAACTTCGTCAAACAGTTACAATTAAATGAAAGTCTATCAGACAGCCAACGGAAGGCAGGCTGTCCAGAGCAGCGAGAGCTCAGTCTTGTAACCTACTCCAACCGAGAGCCGAGAGCCGACTCCCCCACAAGAGCACCCATGCAAGCCGAACACAGAACATTCCCACCTCCATGACTGTGGCCGTGGTTAAACGTTCCAATCAGCAACTCGAAAACCGGCGGAAAATTCCAATCTATTGCCGACGCACTACTGTTCCACCGATGGAGATACTTGGCGCCAATTTCTGCGCCGATTTTTCTACGTCACGGAGCTATCCCCTGAGCAAGCCAATCACAGTTATGATTTTGCGGAAAACGCGGGAATTTGCACGCCAAGACTGCCTGGGAACACAAGTCGTTCCCACACCTTGCTGGTAGCCCACCAGAAAGTGTTCTCACTAAGTTTCTGTGAAGTACCGGAATCTCTAGCCCAGCCACTCCATCAGACCCCTGTGGCCATGTCGCCCCCGCTCTTATGACAATGTCGGCGTCTGGAAAGTATCCGCTCGACTCCCTCACACCCCGTCGGCTTAACCCTTTCAAGATCAGCAGTGCCCGCCTGTCACCGGACCACCCGGGTGACGAGAGACGCTGCGTGGGAAGTCCGCGTCTGAAGGAATAGCAACTTTTCACCGCATTCAATTAGAGTGGAAAATCGAATTACTCAGAGTAAGACAGAAATATGAGAGGGGGTCATGCCACCTCTCACAGTCTCCTAAAGCTTTTGACTGATTTGCTTCAAATTTTAACATGATACAGTAATAAATGTTCAGACAGACATAGGCTGTATTTTGTTCTAATATATATGGTGCATAAACATAACCTGCTTATAGGGAAAATGTAGTTAGATAAAAACTCGAAATATTTTTGACCTATTTACTTCAAAGTTTTAAATTTTTACGTGATACTCTAATAATCGATCAGATGGACATAGGATACACATTTGCCACAGATTTTGTGATATACGTGTATATAAAAATCTGTATACATTCTATTACATAAAAATAAGTCATTGTTTAACGTTGTTTCCAAAAATCATGAATAACTCTTGACCGATTTACGTATAATTTCCCTAATACACAAATAAACAAACGTAGATACTTTCGGAGGCTACATATGTTTAATACGTATGGTACATAAATCTATATATAACACATGCAGGGGAATCATTGTTACTAAGTACCCAATAAGTTGCTGACCGATTTTTCCTATTTTTACACTATGCTCCAATAAACTTTAGGGCATTCACAGCATACATACTTTTTACATGTGTATGGTATATAAATATATATCTAATACATAAAGAAGAAACGTTGGTTAGCAAAAATTTTTTTTTGTTTACTTATCTGTAAAACATTACTTCTAGCCAAATTTCATGACAAAAAGTATCTCATATGTTTTAGTGAGTGAGTTTGTATCAAAATATGTGACATGAATGGCCGTATCTTTTGATTGCGTCGGTTTAGAAGCTTACATTTACTATATCGCCATGTTATATTTCAGCTTAAGACGTCTACCCGTTCTTGAGGAAAATGGGTCTTGATAGAAGGACCGACAACAGACAGTTGGATAACAAATGACAAAAAAGTTTTTTCTCTTGTGGTATAAATGAACAAATTTCGATTTCTTTCTTTAGCTGTACCTTGATTATTTGTGATTATTTGCTCTTGCCAAATTTCATGAGTCCAGGTCAGCGGGAAGTACCCTATAGTTTTAGATGAGTGAGTTTGCGATCATCAAAATATGCCACATAAATAGCAGTTACTTTTGATTTCATTGGCTGATAAGCTTCACTCTTTCAAATTTCAATCGGATACGTCCACCCGTTCCTGGCAGAAAGGATTTTTAACAGTGGGACAGACAGACAGATAGACCGATGAACAAGAAAATTATCCTGCAACGGCTCCTTTTTACCGAATGAGTTACAAAACCTTAAAACTGTTGAATGTCTTGTAAAATGATTTGCCTGAAAGTGAGAAATACAAGAGGTTAGAGAAACATTTGATTCACTTTTTGAATTATGCTCCAAACCATATACAGCAGCTGAGATTCTCATATGCTAGTAACGTAAGGAAAACACTACAAATATCCTGTAGCACTGTTTTTAAAATTCTGGGCTAAATATTGAATTTCAAATTCTCGATCGGCATCTCAGCTGCTGTACTTGATTTCAATCATCACTCAAGGCTGCATCAGATGTTTATGTAAGCTATTTCATTTATTACTTACAGACCATTTCCCAAAACATTTCAACTTTTCTTAATATTTTTTATTTCCAAGTTTTGTTCAGAAAGCATGAAATATGATACACAGTGTGGTTACAATTAAACTTCCGCTGCTTGAGAGGGCTCCCATGAAAACGAATGATCGTAGAACAATGGAACTTTGAGGAAACGCTTGTGAGGACAGGCTGATGAGAAATAATGAATAACGCGTTGAAGTAAACACATTTTACTCATAATTTCCATGCCGCAGTATTCCATTGTAGCGATATTGGTGGTTTGGCAGTTTGGAATGACAGAGCGATTATTCGGTTTTCTTCGAATGTGTTACGAAGTAACTGAATGACGTCATGAGCAATGTTAGATGGATCTCCATCTGCATCAAAACGGTTAAGTCCGGAATACGTTTCTGCCATATAGAAGTGGCAACAGTAACTTCTTCAACAATTTTTTGCCTAATTGGTCGTCGGCCTCTAGAGGAGGACGATTGTTCCAAACTGCGTCATCACCAAGATCACCAGATTCGAAGCCTATCATGTAGAAATTAAACTGTGTATGTTTATGCATTATTTCTCTTCCGCACGTCCCTACAAATGTTTCCACAATGTTTCATTGTCCTACGACCGATCGTTTTTCATGGGGGCGAAGGTTTAATTATGGCGTACTTAAATATCGATCGGCAATTTATAATCATTAGTAAGAGTATACACATCAAGAGAAAGAAGTTTCAATTTATGTTGTGATTTGATACGTTTTCACATTTGATTTACATAGCATGTCTTCGTGAAATATTTCATTTCTCCCTCAAATCATTAATTACATTTTTTTCTTATTTGCCCTGACTACTTTCACGTAATTAAATACTTTTTGTTTGTTTTTTGTAAAAGTAGTCCTCACGGTGGACCATTTGATACCCCATTTGTCCACTTCCCCACTCTTCGTGTGGCTATGAAAATTTGGGCAAAAATCCATTGTGTTACGCCCAGGTATTTCTGTGAGTTGACCGACTGCAACTGTGAATCGTTGTTACTGTAGTCATATGATAAATTACTACTATTCTTCGCTTTGTGAAGCACACAATATTACAATTCTGGACACTGAAAGCTAGTTATTGCTGTTTGCACCACTTAGAAATGTTATCAAGTTCAGACTGAATATTTGTGCAAGTTTCTTTTTTCGGACAGTACCTCATTAAAAATGAGACAGTGGTTGCTGTTCTATTTTTCTAAGAAAAGCTGAAGATAATCCTACATATTTGGACGTACAACCCATATGTAGTTTAATATTTTGAAATGGTAATACGTATCTTTTACATATAATTTCTTAAATGTTTCTGGCTAAAGGGCAGGTGTGTTATTGATGCCAACCCAGTCCCCCGTCTATGTGGTGGGATATTGAATGAGGTGTTAACACGTCAAGCATACTACTCGGTCGACACTCCGCTGACGGAAGGGTCAGCCCTCTGCCGCTAGACTGCTCTGAGTTGTAGCGTGTAACAGGACGGTGTGCAACGGAACTGTATCGGCGCTTGAGAAGCAATAGAGTTTTTAACCGCGGAAAACGTGTCGTCAGTTGATATCCATAGGAGAATTAAAGCTGTGTACGTTGATTAGTAAAACGTGACATAGCGCAAATGGGCTTATAAAAAATAATAAAGAATGCACGTAATGACATATCAATTATAGGGTTGATCTGCTCAACTGATGCACTTGGGTATTAAATGTTACGGACCATTCACCGTTTTTAAGTAACAAACATTTTTAATACTGACCAACATAACTTTCAGTTGTCATTCATAAACAGTTAATTATTGAGATAAAAAAAACACAGTCACGTACGGTTGGCTGAGAATTGCCATATTTGTTTCATCTGCTGTGTATCTGTGAACGATACCATGAGCTGACACATTACGTAATAAAAATATGTAAAACGTCACAATTCAATAAATAAAATATATATCAGTGTGTTACTTAAGGGATGGTCACTGGAGTCCTGAGCTATGATCCAGTACTTCATTTATAAGCTTCGCATGAAACGTTCAGCAGTTATTATTTTGCAGTGATTATTGTTAGCTTTTTATCTATTTTGTTATGTCACACGTCTGGTTCCGAAGGACCAAATTGACGAGCAAATCTCCATAGTCATGGGCCGTGTCAATACACTAAATTATAACAGAAGAGTAATAATTGATAAAATAAAATGTTTCTGAACATTGAAATGACGAAGGGATATATGTTTATATAAATATTATCAACAATGTAACTCAGAAATTAGCTTAATTTTTCAGGGAAATCCTCGACAGAATAGAAGCAGTGATCCGTGAGGAAACTGTTGAGTCTGGATTTGAAAGCACGTCGATTACTGCTAAGACTTTGGAATTCCTGTGGTAGCTTAACGAAAATAGAGGCAGTAGTGTACTGCACGCCTTTACGCACGAAAGGATGTGTGATCGAAATGCAGATTGGATTTCTGCAGAGTATTAACTGAGTGAAAGCTGCTAAGCAATAAGCCGATATTGTTAACAATAAACGGCATTCAAGAATATATATATTGAGAGGCCAATGTCAGATTCCAGATTAATGAATAGGGGTCGACAAGATGTTCGCGAGATTGGACCACTTATTGCCGGAATCGCCCGTTCCTGAGCAAAAAGTATTCTTTAAGAATGGGAAGAGCTACTCCAGAATATAATAGCATACACAAATGAACTAAAATAACCGAAACAGACTAATTTTCGTATCGAAATATCACTTAATTCCGATATTGTTGTGATAGTAAAAATGACAGCCTTCAATCTTTGAACGAGATTCTGGACATGGGATCTCCACGAAAGTTAACTATCAACCTGAACAGCTAGAAATTTATACTGTTCGGTCTCACTAATCATATGCCCATTCTGTATGATTAGAACGTCATGTTTTCTTGAATTTTTCGTTAGAAACTGTAGAAACAGATTCTTACTCTGATTTAGCGTTACTTTATTTTCTAGAAGCCATGAACTTGTGTCTTGAACTGCACTATTTGAAACTGTGCCAATGTTACAGACAACATTCTTTATTACTAAGATAATGTCATCAACAAACAGAAATATTTTAGAATCACCTGTAATACTAGATGGCATATTATTTAGATAGATAAGAAACAGGAGTGGCCCCATAGCTGATTCATGGGGCGCCCGTCATTTAACTGTGCCCCACCAGGACCCCATTCTCAGTACTGTGGGGAATCACCTCTTATTGCCTGTTCTTAAAGTAAGAGGTGAACCAGTTGTGAGCTACTCCCCATATTCCATAACTATCCAACTTCTGTTGCAACATTTTGTGATGGAAAAGGATGCACAGCGTTCGAAACCTTTTGTTTAATCCATTCAGTACCTCACAGAGAAAAGAGAATATTGCACTTTCAGTTGTTAAATCACTTCTAACACAAAATTCCACATTTAACAGCCAGTTGTGTGAAATGAAATGGTCAGTTGTCCTTACAGACATTGCCTTTTCAACAATTTTTAGCCGCGCAGTCTAAGGAGCCTTGTCACGGTCCGTCCGGCTCCCCCCGTCGGAGGTTCGAGTCCTCCCTCGGGCATCGGGGGGGGTGTGTTTTCCATAGCGTAAGTTAGTTTAAGTTAGGTTAAGAAGTGTGTAGGCTTAGGGACCGATGACCTAAGTAGTTTGATCTTATAAGACCTTACCACAAATTTCAAAATTTCCAACAATTTTAGCAAACACTGATGGCACAGACATAGGTCTAAAATTACCTATGTTATCCCTTTGCTCCTTTTCATAAAGCAGCTTTACTACTGAGTACTTAAAGTGTATTTCTTAACTGTGTTCAACCAACTTTTACAGTTTTTATGGTATTGTATGATGAAGATCTTAGTAAATGCGTCTCGATGCTGCAAGAACGCTGATATTTTGGGATTTATCATACTGTGAAGCATCGAATAATTATGGAATTACGAAGTATTTAAATATGGCCACCTTTCGTACTGTAGCAGAAACCGGCGCTCTACTGGACAGCGCAGTAGCCCAGGGTAGCGGGCCGCTCCTTGCTGCCTTCTAATGCGGAGAAACCCTTACTGGCCGTTACTTTGTAGACGCCCGGGAGCCATCTGGAAAATTCCTGCTGCTAGACCGCGCTCTCACGACAAATTTTAAAACTCCCCTCTGGCTGATTTCTCGAGCATATGTGTTGTGTTACCGACTGTTATCCTGTTTCGTTTGTGGATGAGATACTAGAAACCGCTTTGGAGACAGTTTAGTGGCTTTTCGGAGTGTTAGTGTTTTAATCCTGTGATCGGCCTTGGGAGTCTTTGGATATAGTTGGATTGCTACAGGACAGCGATTTAGGGTATAAAAGTGAGCCGTGGCTGGCTCATGCTATGCGCTGGATTAAACCTCGGTTGCTATTGTGTGTTTAGTCTCCCGCAGTTATCGCGATTATGCTGTTATCCTCTCTTGCTGTGGGTGGCAGCAGCGGTGTGTGTCGATATTCGCGCCTTGGACTATCTTTGGCCTGGGGCTTATAGTTTCCGCCTGGGCTGTGTGCGGGTACTTGGTCGGTTGGCGTGGAGCAGCGAGGAAATCTCCGCAGCGCCTAGTTTGGCCAGGCCCGCTGGCGGTCTCTATGCGGTGGCGGAGTGTGTGATGCTGTTCACATTGCTACGAGGTTCGTGGCTCACCGATCCTGGACATGAAATTTGAGTTTTGACTTAATCTACCAGCAAGTCACGACTCTTCATATTGTGTCCTGTGGAGTTCGTTTTCGGCTGTTGGGATATTCCCGCGAGCAACAAGTTTGCAACAAGTTGGCAAATTTTAACCAACCTCCGGTGGAGTTTGACTGCACTTGGTTATTTGAACTGAAGTGCACCAGCGGGATCTTCTGCCTCGTGGCCGTTAACGCTCCGGTTACCTGCCGTGGCTGCTGACTTAAGCCCGCATCTCGTGGTCGTGCGGTAGCGTTCTCGCTTCCCACGCCCGGGTTCCCGGGTTCGATTCCCGGCGGAGTCAGGGATTTTCTCTGCTCGTGATGGCTGGGTGTTGTGTGATGTCCTTAGGTTAGTTAGGTTTAAGTAGTTCTAAGTTCTAGGGGACTGATGACCATAGCTGTTAAGTCCCATAGTGCTCAGAGCCATTTGAACCATTTGCTGACTTAAATTCAGGCAGTGTATTTTCCTCACCATGTTGTCGCTATCCAGCACGGTGAGTAGTCTGATAGCTCAATGTGTAATTATATATATACTAAGATGGTATCTGTTCTTTCGGACATGTCCGAAAGAACAGATAACATCGGTAACCAAGCAGCTCGTCAGAATGAAATTACAATGAAATGAACACCTAGATGCTGCTTACAGGCGTTGACAAACGTCAACGGGGACAGATGAAAATGTGTGCCCCCACCGGGACTCCAACCAACCATCTCCTGCTTACATGGCAGACGCTCTATCCATCTGAGCCACCGAGGACACAGAGGATAGCGCGACTGGAGGGATTTATCTCTGGCACGCCTCCCGCGAAACCCACGTTCTCAACGTCCGCACTGCAGCCACTTGACCATCTTCTTCTTCTGTGCGAATGCACATACAGTGCCCGAACTCTGCAGTCGCGCTATCCTCTGTGTCCTCGGTGGCTCAGATGGATAGAGCGTCTGCCATGTAGGCAGGAGATCCCGGGTTCGAGTCCCGGTCGGGGCACACATTTTCATCTGTCCCCGTTGAAGTATGTCGACGCCTGTAAGCAGCTAAGGGTGTTCATTTCATTGTAATTTCAATGTGTAATTTGTTGCGGGCGCCAATACATTTTACATTGTTCCATTGAACTTCCTGTTGCGTGCTGGTCGGGTGAAGCGAAGGTTTGCTTGTCAGTAAGTCTGTTGACTGTCTGTCGGCTGGGTTGGCCGGCCAGTGTGGCCGAGCGGTTCTAGGTGCTTCAGTCTGGAACCGCCATGCCTCGGGCATGGATGTGTGTGATGTCCTTAGGTTTAAGTAGTTCTAAGTTCTAGGGGACTGATGACCTCAGATGTTAAGTCCCATAGTGCTCAGAGCCATTCGAACCATTTTTTGTCGGCTGGGTTGTTGTCGGATCGACAATGGTTCGGCGAGCTGCTTATTTCACCTTAATGAGCATTAGTGTTTGAATTCCAGGCCGACCCTCGCAGCTTCTGAGCGCCCTTGGGTGTACTGCCTTTTCTTGTTTGTTCTTGTTGTTTGTACTTGTATGGCTTCTAACCGATTTTTAGATTAAGGTTGTTTTGCCTTTAAGGCGTCAGATGCTTTGGGCCTTCAGCCTAATTTATGAACTGTTTTACATAAAGCCTTTTGGAATTTAAAAAATTAATGTTATTGAGTCTTAAGTTTTGGCCTTCAGCCGATTTTGAATTTAAGTTGTTTTGCTCTTAAAGTGTCAGAGTCTTCGGGCCTTCAGCCTAATTAAGGAACTGTTTTAAGATCAGGCTTGCCTTTTAAATTTCTGATTTTGGTTGAGCTTTAAATTATTGGCTTTCAGCCGTTTTTAAATTAAAGTGGTCTTGCCCTTAAGGCATGAGATTGTACGGCGCATTCAGCCGCTAATTAAGTTCCAAAACTAAAGCTGTGTTTTTTTTTTAATTTTCTTGGCTCTTGTAATGTTTGATCAAATAAAAGGTTGTATGTTCGAGTGTAACTGACAGCCGCGTATTTTGGCCCCTTTCCACAACTTAAACTACCTATCCTGTCCTGCGAGTTTAGCAGGGCGTCTCAAAAAGAAATGGCTATTTTAAACTCTGTCTCTCGGATGAAAACGAGGCTGGTGATCCCTATTTACCACGACTGTACCTGCCTAACAGTGCACGCAGTTCATCCGAGTCGACCAACAAACGTTCCGGAGATCTACGAAGCAGTATTGCCGCGTGCCTGTCATTGGGTAGCACAGCACAGGGGGGCGCGGTGTGTGCCGTGGCTGCAGCACGCTCTGAGGCGGCCTGCCCACATCTCGCGGAACACAGCAGCAGTCTGCGGCTGCAGCTGGCGCGCAAAATACACGTCTACTTTCCGAAAATTGAGGCGCGTAAAGTAGCTGCGATAGCGATTGTCGGAGGCGAGATGAGAAAATTGCGAAGAAGATTCTGGATTCTTCGGTGGCTTGAATAGCTTACTGTTGATGGAGCGACACCACATAACGCTGTGTAGCGATCTGAGATACACGGTGACAATTACTGAACTACAGAAACAAAATCGTCACAACTTCCGAGCTGTTTGCCTAACGTTCAAACTGCACGGTTGGCCGCGGGGCATAAACGGTGCTGTATGGTTTGGTTTAGCGACGAAGCCTACTTTCATTTGGATGGGTTCGTGAATAAGCAAAGCTGACGAATTTCGGTGTCTGAGAATCCGCATTTCGCAGTCGAGAAGCATCTTCACCCTAAGCGGGTGACGGTGTGGTGTGCAGTGTACCTTTCCTCGTCGTGTTGATGCTCTCCGACACGGCGTGTCCGGCCGTTGTGGCCGTGCGGTTCTAAGCGCTTCAGTTTGGAACCGCGTGACCGCTACGGTCGCAGGTTCGAATCCTGCCTTGGGCATGGATGTGTGTGATGTCCTTAGGTTTAAGTAGTTCTAAGTTCTAGGGGACTGATGACCTCAGAAGTTAAGTCCCATAGTGCTCAGAGCCATTGGAACCATTTGACACGGCGTGTAGTTCGTCGGCCTCTTGTATTGTACTGTGATTTTTTTTTTATTTTTTTTCACGCCTACCTTGGTTGTAGTGTTTCCTTCGGCCTTGGGTCTTTTCTGAAGACGTAGTGCTGTCCCTTCGCCCTTGCCTAAAAATATTCCATTATTGTACCAGTGATCGGACGTTAGGCGCATTGTTTACTCGGTCGGTCGGCGCTTAAGCTGCCCCTAGTTTGAGTTGCCATACTACATTTCGTGTGACAAGGGCCTCCCCTGGGATAGACCATTCGCTGGGTGCAAGTCTTTCGATTTGACGCCACTTCGGCGACTTGCTCGTCCAAGGGGATGAAACCATGATTATTAGGACAACACAACGCCCAGTCCCTGAGCGGAGAAAATCTCCGACCCACCCGGGAATAGAACCCGGGCCCTTTGGATTGACATTTTGTCGCGCTGACCCCTCAGCTACCGGAGGCGGGACAGTTGCGATACTGATGAGTACAACTTTTGGCTGCCTGTCTCGCCTTACCTGCCGCGCGGGATTAGCCGAGCGGTCTAAGGCGCTGCAGTCATAGAATTGTGCGGCTGGTCCCGCCGGAGGTTCGAGTCCAACCTCGGGCATGGGTGTGTGTGTTTCTCCTTATGATAATTGAGGTTAAGTAGTGTGTAAGCTTAGGGACTGATAACCTTAGCAGTTAAGTCCCATAAGATTTCACACACATTTTAACATTTTTTTTCACCTTACCTAATGTTTGAGTTACCTCCCCAGGCCGGCCCTTGGAACACTTGCTGAGAACCGCTTGTCCTGATTCCTTAGATTGTGATGTTTCTTTTAAGGATACTTCTAATTTTATAATTATTGTTGGTGTGTCCATCAGCCGAGCAATAATTTCACTTCTTTGGTGACAAGGCCTTCAGCCGTGTTACAGTAAGTTTTTTTTAACTTGTTTTAAAAGCAAGGGATTTATTTTAAAAGTGCTATTTGGAATTGTTTTCCTGACTTCTAATTCAGCCGTTTGTTATTTGAAATTGTTTGTGGCCTTCAGCCGAGTAATAATTTCACTTCTTTTATAAAAAGGCCTTCAGCTGTTTGTTGTTTGAGGTTATTGTTGGTGGCCTCCGGCCCTAAGATTGTCGTATTTTTTGTGATAAGACCTTCAGCCGTCATACAGTCAATCGTTTTTTTAAGAGATTGTTTTAAAATTTTAATTTCTTTAAATAAAGTTTACGTATGTGTTGTGCAACTGAGAGCAACCGATTACGGCCCCATACACAATCGAAACCTTATCCTGCCCCAGCCTGAGAAACCAGATCTCAACTGGTGCGAATTCCTCGATGGCACGGTGGCTACCAAACGGCATGTGAAGGTTTTCGAAGACTGTTTCATCTCCATTATCCAAAGTGACCCTGATTTCCACAAGATGTGGTTTATGCAAGACGGAGCTCGAACCAATCGTAGCAGGAGATTGTTTGATGTCCTGGAAGAGCACATCGGGGGCCACTTCCATTGGGGCTCCATTGGCCGCCATATTCTCCGGATTTGAACACCTGCGACTCCTTTTTGCGGGGCTACATTAAAGACAAGGTGTACAGCAATAACACCAAAACCATTTTTGAGCTGAAAACAGCCATTCTGGAGGTCATCGCCAGCATCGATGTTCCGACACTTCAGCGAGCCATGCAGAATTTCGCTGTTCGTCTGCGCCACATCATCGCCAATGATGTCAGGTGTCATAACCTAAATCCAAATACCTGTTGTGACGTTTACATTGTGAATAAAGTGTGTGCACGCCGTAGTTTGTAACTAATTTACTTTTTTCCCATATAGTTCAATAATTGCACATACGAGGAGAAGTTATTCGTTAACTCAATGGAGTTTTCATCCCCGGCGTTTCACTGACTACCGATATTGTGAAATAATGTACTCAATCACGTAGACTTCAACATCGAGATTCGTTTCGCAATTTGATTCGATTGGAAGAGGAGATTTTTCGAAGCTGCTGACCATCAATGAGAAACGTATTTACGGGCAATATAAAAGCATTAGCCAGTACATAAATCAAGAGATAGGAATATATTTTTATAGGAAGTTCCATAACACAAAAACTTGCAGTGTGTCTCTTGTGTTTATTTCCAGACATAGACTGGCATCCACGTCAAGATTTCTGGCCGTTGGCGAAATATCCCAGTCGTTGGTCATTGCAACAAGAGTTGCAGTATGTGCAGTATTTATAATAAATAACATCGACTTTTCGGATAATGCTTGTATTAAATGAATAAGAAAGACCGAGAACTTCCAAGGAAAGGAAAAATGAGCAAGGAACTGGAAGGAAATGACAGCGAAGCAGCTACCTCTCGATTCACAGCAAAAGATCTCACGATGCTGTCGGCTGCGCTAGAACGTCAACACAGCAATTGGATCTCCGTCTTGGTATTACACTGTCTGAAGACTGTATCTAAAAATATCATTATTTCTACATGATTAGTCTCAGTCCACAATAAAGTACCTCGAAGAGGGTTCATGGAATGCAATTTGTACCGAAAAAGGCGCTTTTAATAGATCGTCATTGTGCTTTAGCGTGGAAATGATATGCTTTACTAACACACAAGTTATATTATTAGAAATATCAACTATAGGAAGCTACCGATATGTAGCTTCCCGTTATTTTACTACAAAAATCCTAGCGAAACGACGCGTTTTCGACAGAGCGGTTCTAGGCGCTTCAGTCTGGAACAGCGCAACTGCTACGGTCGCAGGTTCGAATCCTGCCTCGGGCATGGATGTGTGTGACGTCCTTAGGTTGGTTAGGTTTAAGTAGTTCTACGTTCTAGGGGGCTGATGTCGTCAGATGTTAAGTCCCATAGTGCTCAGAGCCATTTGAACCATTTTTTTGCAGTTTACGAACGCTAACGTAGCACGTAATGAAGTACCTTTATCTGTCCTCCCAGCTCAGTGCGACTCGATGCTGCAGCCGTTGTTGCTGACACAGGCTACTTGTACAACTCCAGATAACCCACAAATTAAATCACACATTCTTCCCACTCTACTGCAAGTGCACAGGGAGGCACCATTTCGTAATATGCTATCCTTCCTGGCGTTGCAACATTGCTGCCGAACAGTGTATGTGTAAATCACGACTCGGTGTGCTGGAGCAGTAACTTGGTGAACAACTCGGCAGCATTTCCCAGGGGGCAGCGCACGCTGTGATGAGGCGAGTTGTAGCAGCAGGTGATCACAGTTTGGAGAGTACCGGAGCGCGGGACACGGCCGCCATTAGCCGGTTACCACACCGCCCCCTCCCCCCGGGACGTGGAAGGCAAGGCGGGGCCAGCGTCGCCCCCTCAGCCACCCCCTGGTTAATAACTAAGGGCCGGCCACACAGCGCCGGTCCAGCAGCGGCCTGTTGAAGTGTCTCAGCCGTGACTGTTCTGCTCTCTAGTGCACTGCTTCCCAACCTGAGTACTAGTTACCTCCTCAGCGGAAAAAGAAATTTTCTGAGAGGTAAAAACAAAAGGGTTCAGTTATATTTCAGACACACACTAGAATTATTTTTAAAAGATCATTACTGCTGACATTCTTTCATAATAATGTAATGGTGATTATACAAGTTACAATAACACATTGATAAAATACTCTCGAACTTCCAGCTGTTCTTCATCTACATCTACATCTACATCTACTCTGCAAATCACATTCAAGTGCCTGGCAGAGGGTTCATCGAACCACTTTCACAATTGTCTATTATTCCAATCTCGTATAGCGCGAGAAAAGAATGAACACCTATATCTTTCCGTACGAGCTCTGATTTCCCTCATTTTATCGTGGTGATAGTTCCTCCCTATGTAGGTCGGTGTCAACAAAATATTTTCGCATTCGGAGGAGAAAGTTGGTGATTAGAATTTCGTGAGAAGATTCCGTCGCAACGAAAAACGCCTTTCTTTTAATGATGTCCGCCACAAATCCTATATCATTTCTGTGACACTCCCATATTTCGCGATAATACAGAACGAGCTGCCTTTCTTTGAACTTTTTCGATGTACTCCGTCGGTCCTATCTGGAAAGGATCCCACACCGCGCAGCAGTATTCTAAAAGAGGACGGACAAGCGTAGCGTAGGCAGTCTCCTTAGCAGGTCCGTTACATTTTCTAAGTGTCCTGCCAATAAAACTCAGTCTATGGTTAGCCTTCATTTTCTAGGAGTTCCTTCCAATTTAAGTAGTTCCTAATTGTAATACCTAGTAGATTAGACTGATTTATCGTGTAACCGGTTTAACGAGTTCCTTTTAGCACCCATGTAGATGATCTCACATTTTTCTTTATTTAGGTTCAACTGCCACTTTTCCCACCAATCAGATTTTTTTTCTAAATCGGTTTTCAGTTTGTTTTGATCTTATGATGACTTTATTAATCGATAAAAGACAGCCTCATCTGCAATCAATCTAAGGCAGCTGCTCAGATTGTCTCCCAAATCGTTTATATAGGTAAGGAACAGCAAAGGGCCTAGAACACTACCTTGGGGAACGCCAGAAATCACTTCTTTTTTACTCGATGACTTTCCGTCAGTTACTACGAACTGTCACCTCTCTGACAGGAAATCACAAATCCAGTCACATAACTGAGACGATATTCCATAAGCACGCAATTTCACTACGAACCGCTTGTGTGTCAAAAGCCTTACGGAAATCCAGAAATACGGAGTCGATCTGAAATCCCTTGTCAATAGCACTCATGTAGTGCCACAGAACGCCAAGAATAAATAAAATACCGTATGGGTGTGGACAGTTTTATGTTCAAATGGTTCAAATGGCTCTGAGCACTATGGGACTCAACTGCTGAGGTCATAAGTCCCCTAGAACTTAGAACTACTTAAACCTAACTAACCTAAGGACAACACGCACATCCATGACCGAGGCAGGATTCGAACCTGCGACCGTAGCGGTCGCGCGGTTCCAGACTGTAGCGCCAGAACCGCTCGGCCACCAGCGGCCGGCACAGTTTTATGTCCGACAGACTGTACGTACTATTGAATAGTGCTGTGTAGAACACGAGAGATTCTTTCGCCTTCCATACCCTGGGAAATCAGCGGTAGCATAGCGTGCTCTACATAACGGACATCGTATTGCATTCGAAGAGACATCTCTTAGTACACAGAATAATATTTTCCGGGATAGCGTAATTATAGAAGTGATCGAGATAAAAATTTGTGACAACTTCAACGAAAACGGTGGCCTGCAGCTAAACACAGCTCGGAACCCGTCCATGGGAATGCTGAAGCGAGCGTGGCGGACACACAATGAAAACATTAGCCTGGAGCACCAGTGACGTCGTAGAAGGTACCGCGGCTATGTAAGGACTGCAGCAACAACCATTTGACTCGGGTGGAATCTCAAGATAATTTTGTCCGTAAATATCGCCATGAAACCATGCATTCGTATAATAAGTGCACTGTTTTTCAAATATTATCATTAATGTGTGACACACGTTGATGGAGGCTACAGTTTGTGAAACAAATGTATGGTCTTCCGACACAGTCCACTCACTACACGCATACTTTCTACCATGCCCCTATGACAGTAAAATTTAGAGACATGTCAAATATGATTAAATCTCTCTTGGAAATGCCTTCTTCGAGTTGCGGTGGTTATTCACTTCCCAACAACAAAAGTAAACAAATTGACAGTACAACACAGCAGGTTCATTCAAATGAAACCTGGTCAGTGCGTCTGCCTTTGCCTTACACGTTAACTGTGGGTATGGTGCCGCCTTCTATTGGTAGAGAGACTGAAGCGTGCGCACCGTTTGATGTTGCATAGCGCCAGTGCGGTTTCACGCTGAAGAGAAGGTGGTCACTCAAGTTATCGTCCACTACCGAACATGCAGGCGAGTAAGCAGGAACAACGAGGAGTGATTCGATTTTTGGAGGTGGAGGGAGCTGGAGGCCGTGAAATGTATCGACGGATGAAGTCTGTGTACGGTGAATACAGTCTGAGTCGTTCAAGTGTTGTGGAATGGCGCAAACGATTGCTTCAGAAGCGCGAGTCACTGGAAGACGATGCTCCTCCTGGACAGGCTCATCCACCGTACCGTCCCGACCTTTCACCGTCTGACTTGGATGTATTTGGACCTCTGAAACAAGCTATTCGCTGACCGATTGGCAACGGACGACGATGTGTGTGACTGGGACCAGGCCTGGTTCCGACAGCAGCCTACTAGCTTCTTCGAGGATGGAATCGGCCGGCTAGTGTCGCAATGGGATAAATGTGCCAACAGTTTTGGGGACTATTTTTGTGTACAACTACATTTTTTTAATTAATAAAATCGTTACTGTCACTTTACACTAGTGCCCGGGTTTCATCTGAATGGCCAATGCTCTGAGCACTATGGGACTTAACATCTATGGTCATCAGTCCCCTAGAACTTAGAACTACTTAAACCTAACTAACCTAAAGACATCACACAATACCCAGTCATCACGAGGCAGAGAAAATGCCTGACCCCGCCGGGAATCGAACCCGGGAACCCGGGCGTGGGAAGCGAGAACGCTACCGCACGACCACGAGCTGCGGACTGAATGCTCATTATATAATGGCTACTACACTGCTGCAGGACGCATACACCATTATTATTATTATTATTATTATTATTATGTTATCAGTGGTAGTGATCAGATACAAAGTATCAAGTGTAGTGCACATATTTGAACTTAGACCCTATTTGGCCGGCCGCGGTGGTCTAGCGGTTCTAGGCGCTCAGTCCGGAACCGCACGACTGCTACGGTCGCAGGTTCGAATCCTGCCTCGGGCATGGACGTGTGTGATGTCCTTAGGTTAGTTAGGTTTAAGTAGTTCTAAGTTCTAGGGGACTGATGACCAGAGATGTTAAGTCCCATAGTGCTCAGAGCTATTTGAACCATTTAGACCCTATTTGATTTTGATTGGGGTTGTCCATAATGGTGGGGTGAGAGTGGGGGGGGGGGGGGGGGGGCACTAGCTAACATCTGATTGCACTCATGTTTAACGGTGTCAGAAATACTGCGAAACTGCTCTAGTGCTTTCCAGGAAGCATCCAAACATTTCATACAAACTCACCAACATTCAATTGTAAATCATTACTCACACGAAATTCTTCAAGAAATACCTGTCTCTCGCCTTAAGTGTCAGCTGTTTGATGCAGCTCTCTCCAGTATTTGTTAATTTGTACAAAACATTCTCGAACCTCTTGCCGCGTCAGTTCAAGGTAAAAGCTCGCGTTTTGCCAGATTACTTCCGTGGTCGTCGTCATGTGCAAGTCACTGCCTAAGCTGCTGGTGTGGTGGCCTTATCTGGCACATAGACCGCTTTTGATGAGTGGTAATTACGTAATGCTGTCGCAGATGGTGTCAACATCCGCGAATGTGACGTCACCGCTCCCATACCAGCGTGAACATTGCGACGAGTATCTCTGGCTCTTCTCTGCATCGAGAGCTCGCTTCCATGCGCTGCTAAGATTGTATCCGCTTTCACGGTTTAAGTTCTTCTCGCACATTCTTATTTCTACAGCCCATTTAATTACACAATCCCAGTATATAGAACCCTGGGACAAAACTTTTGCTTAATCTCACAGTATTTTGTGTTTGTTTGCAAGGCTGTGTTCAGCAAAATGCAGATTTCACCATTTCCAGATTTTTAACGCTCCACTGATACTCTCCACAGCGGTCGGAAACTGTACGAATGGACTGACCTGTGTAATAGCTTCCTCTTTCACAAAGAAAGTTAAAAGAGCAGTCAGTTTCTCCTGACGAAGATACTGGATGTAATGGCCGAAAGCTCGAGATTTTACTTTGAATTGACACGGTAAAAACTCCGTGAATGTTTTATACAACAGTGCCGTCGCAAAAGACTTTATTCTTATTTGTTAATTTATTTGCTTATATGCTGTTCAGGGTGTTCCGGTAAAATACTAAATATTTTAGTAGGTGTAAGACTAGACTAACTCCAATAACACATTCGATATTACATTTGTTGCACCGCAGAAAGTAATTCTGTGAGAACGTAACATTTTAAAAACTCTTGACCAGTCAGCACAGAACCTAGCCAAGAAATGCCAGCGCACAGTGTCTTAATCAGAATGCAACCATGAAGGAAAGCCAATGTACCAGCTAGTGACGCAAACATCCGCGACGCTGCAACACCACATCGACACTAAACTCTCATAACTGGCCAACATCACAAAGGAGCATTACATTTGGTATAGAACAGTGTCAAAATACATGTTTGTATCTGTCTCAAAAAAAAACACCACGTAATCACTCATTATATCACCTAGAGCGAGACAAAAACCTTCCTCCTACTTTATAAGTCAGCCATGAATCTCTACATATCTATTATTTCATAACTGCTTCTTAGTAGCGAAATCAGAGCGCGACCAGAGCAGAACGACCACACCGTAACATCCTTCTGATAGCATTGCGAGATGCCACAGCAACCCATAAATCGCACACAAGAAAGACTTTTAGCCCGCTGGTATGGTAGAAAGCGCCAAGTTGCAGAGCTGAGAGCCACAGTTGCGACGCCGCAGTACAGTGTAAAGTGCCCACAAGCTTAGAGAATGGGGCTCGCCACAGCTCGATAACGTCATCGGCACGATCCGACCGGCATAAACATCTGAAGCACACAGGCTGCTCTGATTCACGCTCTTCAATTGCGAGCGGTTGGTGTGTGAGTCTTATGAGTCACAGCGAATCCACGCCGAGGCTGTTCTGTGATGTTCAGCCTAATATTCGTACGGTAACTTCAACTTGTGCTACCTAAACAGTAAAATAACCAATGACGGACGGAGCAAGGAGGACATCAAAAGCAGACTAGCTGTGGCAAAAAAGGCATTCCTAGCCAATAGAATTCTACTAACATCAAATATTGGCCTTAATTTGAGGAAGAAATTTCTGAGAATGTACGTCTGGAGTATCGTAGTGAAACATGGACTGAGGGAAAACAGGAACAGAAGAGAATCGAAGCATTTGAGATGTGATGCTGCAGTCGACTGTTGAAAATTAGGTGTACTGGTAATGTAAGGAATGAGGAGGTTCTGTGCAAAATCTGAGAGGAAAGGAACGTGTGGGAAACACTGACAAAGAGATGGGACAGGGTGATAGAACATCTGTCAAGACATGAGGGAATGACTTCCATGGTACTAGAGGGAGCTGTAGAGGGCAAAAACTGTAGAGGAAGACAGAGATTGGAATACTTTCAGCAAATAATAGAGTACGTAGGTTGCAAGTGCTGCTCTGAGATAAAGAGGTTCGCACAGGAATTCGTGGCGGTTCGCATCAAACCAGCCAGAAAATTGATGAAAAAAAGAAGAAGAAAGAAAAACTTCGACTACCAGACAACAGCCAGCGTGAGGCACTCCACTGCCCTGGAATGCCGCTGGTGTCACTGACGTGAAGCCCTGAGCGTCCCGCTGGGGCTCAATCCAAGGTGACCTGCCAGGTGCCGGCCACACACACTGTTCGGCAGAGGCGCAATCGTGCTGTATCTGTCAGCAACTGCCGAAGTATTCACCATCTCTTATCGGGAGTCCAGGGCATACTGTCATCCGGTGCGGAGCTATGGGTGGCTGACCTGTGCGCATAATTGCGACATCTTCGAGAGCACCGCTGCGGTGTCCCAGCTGGCCGGCGGACAACGCCTGCAGATGACCACGTCGGCATCCCGCACTACACCGCCGCTGTTGAAGTTGCGGTTTTCGATCTCCGCCATGCAATGCAGACGCCACTGAGCCAGACGAGTCAGCAGCCCCTGGCCGTGTGCACCGCTCTGAGAAGCTATTTGCACTCTGGTTACTACGATGCAACAGTTTTATAATTGACAAGGCCAAACTTTGGCATGCAATAGTTTAGTGTCACTGGTTTCTGAAGAAGGCCAAATTATTTTGGCTAAAACCTGGGTAAAGATTGGTTCAAAAAAATGGCTCTGAGCACTATGGGACTTAACATCTATGGTCATCAGTCCCCTAGAACTTAGAACTACTTAAACCTAGCTAACCTAAGGACAGCACACAACACCCAGCCATCACGAGGCAGAGAAAATCCCTGACCCCGCCGGGAATCGAACCCGGGAACCCGGGCGTGGGAAGCGAGAACGCTACCGCACGACCACGAGATGCGGGCAAAGATTGGTTCCTATTTGCAACTGAGGGTGACGTGCTACATGTTCACTGTGTCTTTTCTCTATATTTACTGACTGACACCCACAAAAGGTTTTTTTTGTTGCTGAGATTATTTTAAATTATCGTATTTATTTCACCAGTTTTACGTTACAAGTCAGATGACACCCAACGATTAACTCAGTCATGCAAGTCTCCCCTTGGGCCGGCCGCGGTGGCGGAGTGGTTCTAGGCGCTTCAGTTCGGAACCGCGCGACTGCTACGATCGCAGGTTCGAATCCAGCCTCGGACATGGATGTGTGTGATGTCCTTAGGTTAGTTAGGTTTAAGTAGTTCTAAGTTCTAAGAGACTGATGACCTCAGATTTTTAAGTCCCGTAGTGCTCAGAGTCTTTTGAACAATTTTCTCCCCTTGGAATTAAATCTTTCCTCAAAAAATGCTCACGGAATGTCTGTCATCGTATCGTTTCTCCGACGGGAATCACGCAGTTTAGATGCGAGAAAAGAGAGAAAACACATCTATCAAAACCTAGCCCTGTAGCAGGGGCAAAATAACTTCTTAGCAGAGCAAAATAAAGAAACAAACGAAAATAAATATGAACGGGCTATACTGGTCCCTCTCAGTATGGAGCGATTCGGAGAGAAACGCCCACGTTAATTGTGTGAAAGTCAAATGTCAGACTGAAAGTCAAGAGAAGAATTCTTGGAACGTTTAGTCCACCCTCGAAGAAGATGCATTACGGAATCTTCTTTCGCCCAATACTGGAGTACAGCTCGTTAATGTGTTAAGCTTCCCAGATGGGACTAATAAAGGAAATGGGGGGGATCGCGAGAAGAGCAGCACGCTTCGTTATATTTTCTCTCAGTAGGCGCGGAAGCGTCACACAGACGCTCAGTGGCAGGCGCTACAAGAGAGGCGATCTGCATCAAGGTGTTGTTTACCACTAAAGCTCCGAGAGCGTGCCTTCCTAGAAGAGACAGCCAATATATTACTCTTCTTCTTTTTCTTCTTCTTCAAGGATTAGTAGGCAATATGCCTGTTCCGACTTCATGTTCTTAAGACCATCTATTTCTCGGTTGTTCAACATAGCTTTTTTCTGAGGACCTGAACTTGTTTAGAGTGACTGCAGTTCTGTCTTGATCCATACGCTTAAGTTTTTGCCTCAATTTCACCTTGTAGTCTTGTATTTTATTATTTAACTACACGGTGGCGCACGAAATGTGTTACCAATTGTTTCTTTCACAATTTGCGATGCACATTAGATATCCAGTTGGGATCTCTACAGCAGTACCAGCAGAGCTTGGAAAAACAAATGAGTTACGAAATGACGTGTAATTCACGATACTGCCGCTAGGAGACTAGTAAGCAACAATGGCTGACAATGGAAGACTGACGACACAGCAACGATCGGCAATTGTGTTACTTTTTCATGAAACGAAAAGCCTTGTTGTGACTCAGAGGCGTTTTCGACAACAGTTTAAAACACGATGGGTCCCTTGCAAGAAGACCATTTTCAGGTTGTACGATAAATTTGTACAGGAAGGAACAGTATTGGAAGCGAAGCGACCTCGGCCTAAGCCTGTTTGTTCGCCGGAGAATATTTAAGAGGTACGAGTTGCTGTACAAAGAAGTCCCAGTGCAACTGGAAATATCCAGAAGCTCCGTTCAACGCATTCTTAAAAGTTACCTCCATATGTACCCATACAAGATGACCTGTACACAGAAGCTCACTGAAGAACGCTAGCAGCAGAGGCTACTGTTTGCTTAGTGGGCGGAGGACAGGGAAGAAACTCTCAACAACGTTTGGTTTTCAGACGAGGCGCATTTTCATTTAGACGGTTTGGTTAACAAACAAAATGTACGCTTTTCGGCCACTGAAAACCCACAAGTGCTTCATGAACGACAACATTATGCTCCGAGGATTACAGCGTGGGCAGTAATTTCCAGTCACGGACTTATTGAACCCTTTTTCTTTGAAGAAACTGTGAACAGTGAGCATTATTTGAGCATGCTTCGCAATAGCTTCATTCCACAGCTTCTTGCTACTTCCTTGCCCTTCAACACGCAATGGTTCATGCAAGATGGAGCAAGGCCACATACTGCAAACACTGTGTTGGAGTTTTTACACGAGCATTTCGACATGCGGATCATTTCACTCAGGTTTCCACGTCGCTTCAGTGACAGACAAAATTGGCCCCCCAATAGTCCAGACCTCAATCCATGTGACTTTTTTATTTGGGGGTACCTAAAGGAAAAAATTTTCCCCAAGCGTCCACGTGATTTAATGGAGCTCAGAAGACTTATTCTTCAAGCTTGCAGTGAAATTATGGAAGACATGCGCCGTAGGTAATCACTAACTTTAATGTTCGTTTGAAGGAAGTTAGGAAACTAAATCGTGGACATATTGAGCCTGTGCTGAGTTAGAACAAATCTCCATGGACGGCTCTTCATTGTAGTATATGTTCCTTTCAGATTGTATTGACAATAAAGTTTATATTCAAAAACAAAATGGTAACACATTTCGTGCGCCACCCTGTATTTCTAATTCATTGCGTATATTCTCATTTTTTATACGGGCAATGTAATGTAATAAAATAAAAATAGTTGTGACTCCTTTTCTTTACTATCAGTGTAATGTAATGCAATGAATATGAGCCCCGTGACTTCTATAAAAAAGAAACGCACATTAGTGCAATGGCTCAGCATAAAAGAGAATTAACTAATGTGGGAATATTATTAATCGTGTAATATGTTGCATACTTTAGCCCGACGCGTATAGGCACTCAGTAAACTAGCTCAGTTCTCAGGGTTTACGGAATTGTAAATACTCATTTGTTTAAGTATTAAAACACCACAGATATTCCTCAATATATACCTAGTCGACGTCAAGTTAAAAGTCGTGTGCTTATAGCACCAGAGAATTTTTCACCAGTCCGTTCACTCTACAACAATAAATTCCGTGACTCAAAATCGTGCTTTCGTCTTGATTCCCACTGTAAGACAACAAGCGTAGCTTTTGCAAATGAAATCTTACACCAGAACTAGAATCCTGTGACCAGGCTTTCCTGCCTGGGATGTTATCTCGCAACTTCGAGCAAATCTGAAAGTGAATCTTATTGAATTATTTGCAGCGGCCGCCACACTAGTAGAAACTGAAAAAAGGTTTAGTTTTCTAACCGGCGACACGTCTCTACGATGAGCTAAAAGAGAGTTCTTAATTATTGTTTAAGATGGCGCCTAACAATGAAGAATTTCTGTTAAGGCCCACGTCTACTCTAGACAAGCAAGGTTTAGGATTACAAATGATTTCAACACGGACACAATTTTTAAGTCACAAACAACTCTATTTTCAATTTTGTTAATAACTTACATTGGCTGATACAGCAAGATGAACCTTCGTTAAACGCTCCTTACGGCTCGCGTCCACGTCATAAGACATGAGGAAGAATAGTAATGACAAAAGAGGTCAGAGTTGAAACACAGAATCTTAATTCCATGGAATAGGCATACGTAGTAGTATAATATATTGTTCCTTGGCAAAACTCGCAAGTTACACATACAATACTTATCGTAAGAACATGTAATCTATACATTTCACATTCATATCCGCCCAGGAGAAACAGTACAGCAACCATTGGCACAGCTTAGAAACCTGATTCCAGTCAGTTGCAAGCTGCTTCTGTGTTTCCACGAGGGTGTGCTGATAAGTAATGCCTCCGAATTTTCTGTGTGAAAACTGTTCAAGTTTTAAATAAAACAGACATCATTAGCATTGTACATCTTTATTCTCTCTGCCGCTAGAGGACTCCGAATTGTAGCGTGTAGCATGGCACTGTGTAGCGTATCTATGTCGGTAGGGGAGAAACAGCGCGCCGTTGTAGTTTAGAATTCGAAAAGTTGGTTCACACGTGCAACCCCCTCTCCTTCGGCATGACAGTGGCAGGCAACACATGTGAGCGCTGCCACATACGCAGCAATCGGACGCCTCGGGTTCGCTGTCATCAGTCATCCTTCATACAATACAGTCTTGGCTCCATCCGACTGCCAACTGTTCTGGAATCGTAAAGAAAGCCTTTGAGGCCTTCACTTTTTCGATTCCCGGCGGGGTCAGGGATTTTCTCTGCCTCGTGATGACTGGGTGTTGTGTGATGTCCTTAGGTTAGTTAGGTTTAAGTAGTTCTAAGTTCTAGGGGACTGATGACCATAGATGTTAAGTCCCATAGTGCTCAGAGCCTTCACTTTGGTATTGATGAAGCTTTGTAAGTAGAGCCGAGATTGTGGCTCCCTCAACAAAGTCAACCATTCTACCGTACCGTGACAGTATCAACAAATTGGTCTCCCGTTGGGAGAAATGTCGCCGGGGTGACTACATTGAAAAATAAATATGTAGACATGAACAATGAAGATGTTGAATGTCAATAAACTTTATTTTGATTAAAAAGCTTTAAGATTCCAGAATGAGATTGTCACTCTGCAGCGGAGTGTGCACTGATATGAAACTTCCTGGCAGATTAAAACTGTGTGCCGGACCGAGACTCGAACTCGAGAAAATTGCCTTTCGTGGGCAAGTGCTCTACCAACTCAGCTACCCAAGCGCGATACGAAGCGTCCTCACAGCTTCACTTCTGCCAGTACCTCGTTTCCTACCTTCCAAACTTTACAGAACCTCTCCTGGGAACCTTGCACAACTAGCACTCCTGAAAGAAAGGATATTGCGGAGACATGGCTTAGCCACAGCCTGGGGGATGTTTCAAGAATGAGATTTTCACTCTGCAGATGAGTTTGCGCATATATGAAACTTGCTGGCAGATTAAAGCTGTGTGCCGGACCGAGATTCGAACTCGGGACCTTTGCCTATCGCAGGCAAGTGCTCTATCATCCGATCTTCCCAAGCACGACTCACGGCACGTCTTGACAGCTTCACTTCTGCCAGTACCTCGTCTCCTACCTTTCAAACTTTACAGAAGCTCTCATTCGAACGTGAAAGAAAGGATATTGCGGAGACATGGCTTAGCCACAGCCTGGGGGATGTTTGGAAGGTAGGAGACGAGGTACTGGCAGAAGTGAAGCTGTCAAGACGTGCCGTGAGTCGTGCTTGGGTAGCTCAGATGGTAGTGCACTTACCCACGAAAGGCAAAGCTCCCGAGTTCGAGTCTCGGTCTGGCACATAGCTTTAATCTGGCAGCAAGTTCCAAGCTTTAATATTTTTCGTATAAAAAATTCTAGACATTTTTTGTCGGGACACAGAGCCGTACAGGTTCAGCCACTCCTCTGCAAAACTTTAATTTTATGGCTTTCTGGTCTCGATCTTTGACGCTTTACTTATAGGTCAACATACGCAGTGAAGTTGATAGATTTTCTTCAGTACATCATGTATGCGTTCCTCGCACAAACACTTTGGGAGAAAGCAAAAATTAAAAACTTTCCGAGATACACGGAGCCTTAACAACAGTCGTTCTTCCAGATAACCACTCGTTCAAAAATGGTTCAAATGGCTCTGAGCACTATGCGACTTAACTGCTGAGGTCATCAGTCCGCTAGAACTTAAAATCACTTAAACCTAACTAACCTAAGGAGATCACACAAATCCGCGCCTGAGGCAGGGTTCGAACCTGCGACCGTAGCGGTCGCGCGGCTCCAGACTGCAGCGCCTAGTACCGCTCGGCCACTCCGAAGTATCCTCCGCCACACACAGTACGGTGGTTTGTGGAGTGCTGATGCAGATGTCGACAGACAGCGTAGCGACTGTCGTATCTGACCACGAATGGCACCTGTGCAGCGCCGTCAATACCTTGCTAGTGTCAATCACGGCGAGAGCAATGTTCTTTGTAGTTGTGATTGCATTAAAACGCAACCAAGTGATTTCGGACGTGAAGCAATACATGCAGCTCGTATGTTAGGTCCTTCCGTAGCCAAGGTAGCCGACGTGTTCACTGTTTCAAGAGCTATCGATCGAAGATTAATGCCGCATACAGGAAAAGCGAAAAAACATCATCCGCCAACTCACAGCGCGGTCGAAAGTGTGTGTTTAGTTATCGTGACGGACGGTCATTGAAGGGGATTGTGACGAAAGTTAAGAGGGCGACAGCTGCAAAAGTGACTCCAGAAGTAAATGTCGCACTCGCGAACACTATCAGCAGCAAAACAACACGAAGGGAGTTGCATAAGTAGGGAATTGTAGGGCGAGCTGCAGCTGCAAAACCACTGATTAGTGATGCAAATGCCCGTGACAGGAAAACGTAGTGGCGAAGCCATAAGACCTGGAGTGTGGAGTTGTGGAAGCAAGTCGTTTGGTCGGATTAGTGTTGATCTACAGTGCTTCCATCTTCTGGCAGAATTTACGTCCCTAGAGTAAAAAATGGCAGATGTTTGGTGGTGATTTGGCCAGCCATATCGTGGTATTCCGCAGTCGCCATGGCTACTGTGTAATGTCATTTTACCGGGAAGGATTATGTGATCGTTTTGCTTCATCAGGTCCGTTCCGTGGTACCATGTTTGCTCCGCAATGATGACGCAGCACGACAGGCCGACTGTTTACATAGCTCGCAACGTCCAGGATTGGTTTTGTGTGAGCCGCGCAGGCTCGTATCGATTGATCGATCGGGTCGCCATGGTGTGATCTTTGCGCTCGGCCGTTTGACGTGGCTTTTGGCCGCGACGGGTATGGGGCGCTAGAGAGGGACAGCCGGAGAGCCGCGCGGCGCTGCGGAATCAGGGGAAGCGTGGTTGAGCAGGCAGGGGCACGACGCAGAGGTTGTGGTGTGTTTGAGACGTTTGCAAGACCTAACCTGGCTCGTAGTGTGGGAACTGGACTCGGCCACATTACCCGTTCGAGTCGTGCGGCCCTGATTTGGATCTGTAAAGGATTTTATAAAAGATTTGGTGAGAATTGATTGTCTTTTTGGTGCGCATATTATACTGATCCTTGCTTCCCAAGTATCGGCACCATGACTGGAAACTATTGTCTTGCCAACCAAAAGGTCCCTCCATTTAGTGCTGTTTAAAAAATGTTCAAACGTGTGTGAAACCTTATGGGGCTTAACAGCTAAGGTCATCAGTCCCTAAGCTTACACACTACTTAACCTAAATTATCTCAAGGACAAAGACACACACCCATGCCCGAGGGAGGACTCGAACCTCCGCCGGGACCAGCCGCACAGTCCATGACTGCAGCGCCTCAGGCCGCTCGGCTAATCCCTCGCGGCAGTGCTGTTTAAGTAAACACGTGTCATTGTGTTTGGTCAAAGGTTTATCTGGATTTTGTGATGTGATACAGTCGGAATAAGGAGGTGTATTAATTGGTACTATTGCTGTTCGGAGTGACGGACGGCATAAGCCAGTATGGTGAAACTGTAATATTTTTCCTGGTACATTGAACTGTGTGGACGTTGTTATAGTTGGTTCAAAGCACAGGCTTAACATTGAATCTGTACATCCTGTGTTATCTAATTGCACTAATTGTTCACTCGTAAACAGTGAAATGGTATACTTGACTGTTTATCAGTATCCTGTTAAGGGGTAATGTAAATGAGCTCCCCAGTTTCAGTGAGCATATGATAACCTACCAGTGTAACTTTCTAAGCTGACGTGGTATCATGCTATCCGCCCTCGTCCTTTAAGGTTACGTCAAGGGCATTAGTTATTGATTCACCTTTGACTATTTTATTTCAATGTTCGTGAAATAGGCTATCGTTTTATACATCGTAGTTATTTTACGTTTGAGGAATTAATGTTTGCCGTTAGTATCACGGGCTCTAAGACCTTTGTTTCCAGTGTGTTATAGTGTACTGTGTGCGGAAAACTGTCCAGCTCGCCCCCTTGCTGTGGGTTCTGGGTGTAGCCGCCTCTGGTCTGGGTCCAGTTGCCCCCCCCCCCCCCCTTCTGCTACTTGAATTAGGTCGTGCCTATGTGACGTCACCTGTTTTGAAAACCTGTCACGAAGGGGTGCATCTGTTTGTATTTTATTTTTAAAAAATTGTGATATCCGTGATTGATTAAACCTTATCTTATTATTGTAGTCTCCTTTTGCTAGTTTTTCTGTGTACAGCACTTAATTAACTTGCGAATCGCTTAATGCCTGTTTAAAGATTAATGTTGCTGTTTGAATAGGGCGCTTGCCTGTGCTTGTAAGGATTCTTTCCTAACTTACCTAATCACAAAAATTTTAAAGATAAACTTTTATTTCCTAAAGGAAAGTTTAATGAAAGTGTTGTTGCTATAACCTGTGAATGTTGCTTATGTGGCCCGGCCATCCCGCTGAACAGCAATTGCCTGATTAGCGTGGATTGACCACCACAGTGTACACCGGGAAAAAGTGTCGCGTCTCCCCTGGCCACCACAGTAGCTAGACCTAAATACTATTGAGACGTTGTGGTCTGCTTTGGAGAGAAGGGTGCGCGATCAATATCTACCTCCAACACGGTCACCTGAAAAAATGGCTCTGAGCACTATGGGACTTAACTTGTGACGTCATCAGCCCCCTAGTACTTAGAACTACTTAAACCTAACTAACGTAACGACATCACACACATCCATGCCCGAGGCAGGATTCGAACCTGCGACAGTAGCGGTCGCGCGGTTCCAGACTGTAGCGCCTAGAACCGCTCGGCCACCCCGGCCGGCACGGTCACCTGACCTTGCAACTATTTTACAGGGCGAAAACAGTACAGGACCTGTATTTATCCTTTCCGAGACGACTGGAAGTCCTTTCCTACGCAGTATTGCGTGTCGTCTTGGCGGTCTTGTCTAGCCACGGTGTTGTGTTATGCGCGGCCGCTGGCTGTGTGCGGCAGCTCGCTGCTACCTGTTAGGCAGGCGCGAGGCTGGGAAGCCGCCCCGCTCTTCGGCCCGCCGGCCAATCGATGCCGTCGGCGCGCCACACCCAGGCGGCCACAGCCACAGCCACAGCCGCGGGGAGAGCACAGCCAGGGCTCCAGCCGCCGATCCTGCCTGGCCCCCAACACCCACAGCAGGCACGCGCCCCTACACGCCCCACCTTGTACGTCGCCAGTTGCTCTACCATCGCTCTCGTAATCCCGCCGGACGTATCTACATCTGTATCTGCATCTACATCGACGCATACACGCCGCAACTGATTGTACGGAGTGTGGCGGAGGGTACCCTGTACCACTACCTCATTTCCTTTCTTGTTCCACTCCTAAATAGAACAAGGGGAAAAAGATTATATCTACACTATTGGCCATTAAGATTGCTACACCACGAAGTGCTACAGACGCGAAATTTAACCGACAGGAACAAGATGCTGTGATATGCAAATGGTTAGTTTTTCAGAGCATTCCCACAAGGTTGGCGCCAGTGGCGACACCTACAACGTGCTGACATGAGGAAAGTTTCCAACCGATTTCTCATACACAAACAGCAGTTGACCGGCGTTGCCTGCTGAAACGTTGTTGTGATGCCTCGTGTAAGGAGGAGAAATGCGTACCACCACGTTTCCGATTTTGATAAAGGTCGGATTGTAGCCTATCGCGATTGCGGTTTATCGTATCGCGACATTGCTGCTCGCGTTGGTCGAGATCCAATGGCTGTTAGCAGAATATGGAATCGGTGGGTCCAGGTGGGTAATACGGAACGCCGTGCTGGATCCCAATGGCCTCGTAGCACTAGCAGTCGAGATGACAGGCATCCGCACGGCTGTAACGGATCGTGCAGCCACGTGTCGATCCCTGAGTCAACAGATGGGGACGTTTGCGAGACAACAACCATCTGCACGAACAGTTCGACGACGTTTGCAGCAGAATGTGCTATCAACTCGGAGACCGTGGCTGCGGTTACCCTTCACGCGGCATCACAGACAGGAGCGCCTGCGATTGTGTACTCAACGACGAACATCGGTGCACGAATGGCAAAACGTCATTTTTTCGGATGAATCCAGGTTTGTTTACAGCATCATGATGCTTGCATCCGTGTTTTGCGTGATCGTGGTGAACGCACATTGGAAGTGTGTATTCGTCATCGCCATACTGACTTATCACCCGGCGTGATGGTATGGGGTGCCATTGCTTACACGTCTCGGTCACCTCTTATTCGCACTGGCATCACTTTGAACAGTGGACGTTACATTTCAGATGTGTTACGAATCGTGGCTGTACCCTTCATTCGATCCCTGTGAAACCCTACATTTCAGCAGGATAATGCACAACCGCATGTTGCAGGTCCTGTACGGGCCATTCTGGATAGACAAAGTGTTCGACTGCTGCCCTGGCCAGCACATTCTCCAGATCTCTCACCAATTGAAAACGTCTGGTCAATGGTGGCCAAGGAACTGGCTCGTCACAATACGCCAATCACTACTCTTGATGAACTGTGGTATCGTGTTGAAGCTGCATGGGCAGCTGTATCTGTACACGCCATCCAAGCTCTGTTTGACTCAATGCCCAGGCGTATCAAGGCCATTATTACGGCCAGAGCTGGTTGTTCTGGGTACTGATTTCTCAGGATCTATGCACCCAAATTGCGTGAAAAAGCAACCACATGTCAGTTCTAGTATAATATATTTGTCCAGTGAATACCCGTTTATCATCTACACTTATTCTTGGTGTAGCAATTTTAATGGCCAGTAGTGTATATGCTTCCGTATGTAACCTGATTTCTCGTATCTTATCGTCGTCACCCTTACGCGAACTGTATATTGCCAGAAGTACAATCGTTCTGCAGGCATCTTCAAATGCCGGTTCTGTAAATTTTCTCAATACTGTTCCTCGAAAACAATGACGCCTTACTATCATAGATTCTCATTTCAGTTCCCTAAGCGTCTCCGTAACATCTTCGAACCAACCAGTAACAAATTGTTTCTATGTCTTCCTTTTAATCCAACCTGCTGCCAAACCCAAACACTCGAGCAGTACTCAAAACAGGTTCGCACTGGTTTCTGTACGAGATCGGCCGGCCGCGGTGGTCTAGCGGTTCTGGCGCTGCAGTCCGGAACCGCGGGACTGCTGCGGTCGCAGGTTCGAATCCTGCCTCGGGCATGGGTGTGTGTGATGTCCTTAGGTTAGTTAGGTTTAAGTAGTTCTAAGTTCTAGGGGACTTATGACCTAAGATGTTGAGTCCCATAGTGCTCAGAGCCATTTGAACCACCATTTTTTCTGTACGAGATCTCCTTTACAGATGAACCACACTTTCCCAAGACTCCCCCAACAAACCAATGTTGGCTATTCGTGATCACTGCTACAATCCTCACGCGATCGTCCCATTTCATATCGCTTTGCAACGTTACGACCAGGAATTTAAACGATATGACTGTGTCAATAAGCACACTACTAATGCTGTATCCGAACATTACGGCTTTGTTTTAGCTGCTCAACCGCACAACTCATCTTGTATCCGCCTACTGTCACTCAACAGTGACACCTTCCCGTACACCACAGCATCATCAGCAAACAACCGCAGAATGCTGCCCCATCGTCCGCCAGATCTTTTATGTATGTACGTAGAAAATAGTAGCGGTAGCATCACACTTCCCTGGGACACTCCTGACAATACCCTTGTCTCTGCCGCGCGCTCTGAAGCGCCCTGTCAAGGTCCGCGCGGCTCCCCCCATCTGAGGTTCGAGTTCTCCCTCGGCCATGGGTGTGTGTGTCGTCCTTAGCGTAAGTTAAAGTTGGATTAAATAGTGTGTAAGCTTAGAGACCGATGACCTTAGCAGTTTGGTCCCATAAGATCGTACCACAAATTTCCAATTTCCTTATCTCTGATGAACACTCACCGTCGAGGACAACACGCTGGGTTCTATTACTTAACAAGCCTTCGAGTCACCCACATATCTATGAACCTGTTCCATATGCTCGTAGTTTCTTTAACAGCCCGCAAAGGGGCACGCGTGAAACGCTTTCCGGAAATCTGGAAACATGGAGTCAGCCTGTTGTCCGTCATTCAGACTTCCTGCCTGTTGTCCTTCGTTCAGTGTTCGCAGCGCTTCTTGTCAGAAAATGGCAAGCTGACTTTCGCAAGACCGATGCTTTCTATAACCGTGCTGATTCGTGGTCTTTACCTTCTCGGTCCCAAAAAAATTTATTGCATTCGAACTCAGATTATAGAATTTACAGCAAATCGATGTTAGAGATATTAGTCTGCAATTTTGCTGCTCCGTTTATAACTCTCCTACCCCTCCGGACAATTAGACTTTTCTATATGACAGTGTACCTAATGTCCCTAATCTGTAGGGAAAAGGCAAATACTCCGAAGAATAATGCAAAACCGAGAGAAGTCGATGGGTTAGGGTGAGATACGGTACCTCGTAGCGGTATCGGTATCTGTGACCTTACAAACATCCCCGCAATTTACAAAAGAAGACATTTTCCGTTGTAGGCTGTAAATTTGTTTTGCTACTGGCCAATTTCGACATAGGCGCCATTATCAAGCGCCTATAAAAATATATCAATTACAGAAGAGTGCAATATGTAACTCCTATAACAGTCTGAAGATCTTAATGGCATAGTAGTAAATTCGGCATAAGGTATCGTAAGCAACTTACACTTGCAGTAACCTTGTCAACACAATATATAACGTGCTACAATCTCCTTCCGAAGAAGATAATTCCATAATTAACCAAACATAGGTCAAGGGTTTAACAAACTTACATTATGCAATTGTTTGACTGATTCGTTCGTGCTTTCCAAGATTATGCTGTAACATTATACGCCACGTTGTCTTCAAATGGCTGAAAGCACTATGCGACTTAACTTCTGAGGCCATCAGTCGCCTAGAACTTAGAACTAATTAAACCTAACTAACCTAAGGACATCACACACAGCCATGCCCGAGGCAGGATTCGAACCTGCGACCGTAGCGGTCGCTCGGGTCCAGACTGTAGCGCCTAGAACCGCACGGCCACTCCGGCCGGCCATACGGCATGTTGCACCAAATGTGACTTGCAAATGAATTTGCCAGTGCATATCCGCAACCATACATCAATGTTGGCATACTCTGTATCGAATTTGATCGAGAAGAAAATAAAATTCACTGTAAGACAGTTGCTAAGGAACACAGACACCTTCGGACATAGACAATCACAACCAATAATGGACGATGACAAACGTAGTAATAGAGGTGGTATGGTCTATTTGTAACGAAAAATGAGAGAGATTTCAGCACTTGCGAAAGCAGGATAACAGACATAAATACCGTTCATGTTTGACACAGGTCACACTGCCAACAAAGTTTTATATCGGCCCGCATCAGGCACTAATGCACATTTTGCACGTTATTCAAGCTGGCTACCAAATTGTCGAGGAGTCTTTGGAATATTGTCTCACACCTCTTTAAAGGCAGTTTTAGTTCTTTCACGGTTCGGGGAGGGGTGTTAGTTGAGAAACACGTCTGCTAAGAGCATCCCAGGCGTCCGCTGTTGGGTTTAGTTCTGGGAAGTACGCAGACCATTCTAGATGTTCCATACCTCCACTTTCCAGTGTGCTCGGCGCCTAATCGGTCCTGTGAGGGTCGGCATTGTCGCCCATAAACAAGAAGTCCTTACCTACCGCACCCTTAAACACCCGGACAGGATCCAGAATAATCTCTCTGCACGCAGAGAAATGCAGCGATGTTCCGCCACTGTGCACAGTGCCTGGCCACATCATAAACCTTATGTCATATTGATGACGTTCATGAATATTTTGTGAGGTGTGACGTGTTTTTCTCTTTCTGCACACTAACTGGTAGCCACAGTCACTTACCCCAGTGAAGTGTGGTTCTTCGGAGGACGTCATTGTGGACCACTTTTGCTGATCCCAGCAAACATACTCCCTACACCAATGAACTTTTTCTCGACAATGGCGAGGTAGAGGTGGGGCACATTCAACAGGTTTACGAGCGTACAACCAGCCCGATTTAATGGTCACAAAATGGTTCTCACAGAGACACGTGTACCCGTAGCGATTGCAAGGCCTGGACCCACCTGCCTAGGAGTGAGATGTTCGTACCTTTTCGTCACTTGGGCTGCGTATCACCCTATTTCAATCTGGTGGTCCGACGACCACCAGCATACTTTAGAATAGCATTTCCACCTTCAGTGTCCGTTTTATTAGCGAGGTTGTAACAATGGAAAATTGTACTGAAATGCAGGAGGATCTGCAGCGAATTGACGCATGATGCAGAGAATGGCAATTGAATCTCAATGTAGACAAGTGTAATGTGCTGCGAATACGTAGAAAGAAAGATGCCTTATCATTTAGCTACAATATAGCAGGTCAGCAACTGGAAGCAGTTAATTCCATACATTATCTGGGAGTAGGCATTAGGAGTGATTTAAAATGGAATGATCATATAAAGTTGATCGTCAGCAAAGCAGATGCCAGACTGAGATTCATTGGAAGAATCCTAAGGAAATGCAATCCGAAAACAAAGGAAGTAGGTTACAGTACGCTTGTTCGCCCACTGCTTGAATACTGCTCAGCAGTGTGGGGTCCGTACCAGATAGGGTTGATAGAAGACATAGAGAAGATCCAACGGAGAGCAGCGCGCTTCGTTACCGGATCATTTAGTAATCGCGAAAGCGTTACGGAGATGATAGATAAATTCCAGTGGAAGACTCTGCAGGAGAGACGTTCAGTAGCTCGGTACGGGCTTTTGTTGAAGTTTCGAGGAGTCAAGCAGTATATTGCTTCCTCGTGCGTATATCTCGCGAAGAGACCATGAGGATAAAATCAGAGAGATTAGAACCCACACAGAGGCATACCGACAATCCTTCTTTCCACGAACAATACGAGACTGGAATAGAAGGGAGAACCGATAGAGGTACTCAAGGTACCCTCTGCCACACACCGTGAGGTGGACTGCGGAGTATGGATGTAGATGTAGATGTAGATATGATTCTTTTTGGCACACCTATTACTGTAGACACAGCAGTGAAACTTTGACCGGCTTCGACCCGTCCAATTGCTCGTCCACGATCGTAAGCACTCAAGATGTCTTGCAGACATATCGCCGTACAACACCGAATGTCGCGCTGGCTATTTCCACAACCACCTTCGTCAAACATCGCACTGCATGAACTGTAGAATGCATACAGAGCGTTCGTGCACTGGCTTCGTTACAGTAAACACGTCCTGCCTATCATTGGTCCGTTACTCTGTAGCAATTGTCGGTTGTTCTGCAGCAACTTTCAGTTGTTTCGCAGCAATTTCCGGTTGTACCGTAGCTGTTAGCAGATGCTTCTGAGCAGTTATCAAACAGTATATGTGGACATCCAGGTATAGTATAACTTGAGGACGAAATGAACATCCGTTGCATACTGAACCACATTATATCACTGTGAACTTCAAATAATCTGTTGGTTACATCAACAGCTAATTACAACTTCAATCTGTACGTTGGGTAGCCAACGTATTATTTGAAGTTCACAGTGATATAATGTGGTTCTATATGGAATAGATCTTAACTACAGCCTCAAGTTATACTATACCCGGATTTTCACATATACTGCTTGATAATTGCTAAGGAACATCTGCCAATTCAGCACAACGTATATACAGGGTGTCCCAGCTATCTTGTCCACCAAAATATCTCTGGAACAATAACAGCTATTGGAAAACGACTTTCACCGGTATCAATGTAGGGCTGGGGCCCATGAATGTACATATTTGGAAACATTCTAAAACGAAAGCATATGTGTTTTTTAACACAAACTTATGTTTTTTTTAAATGGACCTCCTATATTTTTTCTTCAGCAATCCATAGCATGACAAAGCACATACACAATGGCGTTGATTGCATCGCAATATTCCCATTACATCCCGATATATTAAGACGCGAAGTTGACGCTTGAAACACCCGACATGCGCTGCTAGCGCACGTCCTGAGGCTCAGGCGTGAACCCCATGCTGCCCGTAATCGCGATGTGATTGACATTGCTTAATCACACTTCCATACATATCAAGAGGTCCGAAACGAATAATACGGTCTGCTGCGCGATTACGCGCAGCATGGGGTTCACGCCTGAGTCTCAGGACGTGCGCTAGCAGCGCATGTCGGGTGTTTCAAGCGTCAACTTCGCGTCTTAATATCTCGGGATGTAATGGGAATATTGCGATGCAATCAACGCCATTGTGTATGTGCTTTGTCATGCTATGGATTGCTGAAGAAAAAATATAGGAGGTCCATTTAAAAAAACATAAGTTTGTGTTAAAAAACACATATGCTTTCGTTTTAGAATGTTTCCAAATATGTACATTCATGGGCCCCAGCCCTACATTGATACCGGTGAAAGTCGTTTTCCAATAGCTGTTATTGGTCCAGAGATATTTTGGGTGGACAAGATAGCTGGGACACCCTGTATAATTAATTTCGATGACATGTTTTACATATACAGGGTGTTACAAAAAGGTACGGCCAAACTTTCAGGAAACATTCCTGACACACAAATAAAGAAAAGATGTTATGTGGACATATGTCCGGAAACGCTTAATTTCCATGTTAAGAGCTCATTTTAGTTTCGTTATTATGTTCTTCCACCTAGCTCTATGGAGCACGTTATCATGATTTCATACGGGATACTCTACCTGCGCTGCTAGAACATGTGCCTTTACGACACAACATGTGGTTCATGCACGATGGAGCTCCTGCACATTTCAGTCGAAGTGTTCGTACGCTTCTCAACAACAGATTCGGTGACCGATGGATTGGTAGAGGCGGACCAATTCCATGGCCTCCACGCTCTCCTGACCTCAACCCTTTTATTTATGGCGGCATTTGAAAGCTCTTGTCTACGCAACCCCGGTACCAAATGTAGAGACTCTTCGTGCTCGTATTGTGGACGGCTGTGATACAATACGCCATTCTCCAGGGCTGCATCAGCGCATCTGGGATTCCATGCGACGGCGGGTGGATGCATGTATCCCCGCTAACGGAGGACATTTTGAACATTTCGTGTAGCAAAGTGTTTGAAGTCACGCTGGTACGTTCTGTTGCTGTGTGTTTCCATTCCATGATTAATGTGATCTGAAGAGAAGTAATAAAATGAGCTCTAACATGGAAAGTAAGCGTTACTGGACACATGTCCACATAACATATTTTCTTTCTTTGTGTGTGAGGAAAGTTTCCTGAAAGTTTGGCCGTACCTTTTTGTAACACCCTGTATACACTGAAGAGGCAAAGAAACTGGTACACCTGCCTAATATTGTGTAGGGCCCCCGCGAGCACGCAGAAGTGGCGCAATACGAGGTGGCATGGACTCGACTAATGTCTGAAGTAGTGCTGGAGCGAATTAACACCATGAATCATGCAGGGCTGTCCATAAATCCGTAAGAGTACGAGAGGGTGGGGATCTCTTCTGAACAGCAAGTTGCAAGGCATCCTATATATGCTCAATAACGTTCATGTCTGGGGTGTTTGCTAGCCAGTGGAAGTGTTTAAACACAGAAGAGTGTTCCTGGAGCCACTCTGTAGCATTTCCGGACGTGTGGGGTGTCGCCTTGTCCTGCTGGAATTTCCCAAGTCTGTCGGAATGCACAATGGGCATGAATGTATGAAGGTGATCAGACAGGTTGCTTACGTACGTGTCACCTGTCAGAGTCGTATCTAGACTTATCAGGGGTCGTATATCATTCCAACAGCACGCGCCCAACACCATTAGAGAGTCTCTACCAGCTTGAACAGGCCCCGTCTGACATGCAGTGTCCATGGATCCATGAGGTTGTCGCCATACCCGTACACGTCCATCCACTCGATACAATCTGAAACGAGACTCGTCCGACCAAGCAACAGTTTCCAGTCATCAACAGTTAAATCTCGGTGTTGACGGGCCCAGGCGAGGCACAAAGCGTTGTGTCGCGCAGTCATCAAGGATACACGAGTGGGCCTTTGGCTCCGAAAGCCCAAATCGATGATGTTTCGTCGAATGGTTCGCACGCTGACACTTGTTGACGGCCCAGCATTGAAATCTGCAGCTATTTGCGGAAGGCTAGAACTTCTGTCACGTAGAACGATTGTCGTCAGTCGTCGTTGGCCCATTTCTTGCAGGGTTTTTTTCCGGCAGCAGCGATGTCGGAGATTTGATGTTTTGACGGATTCCTGATATTCACGATACACTCTGAAATGATCGTACGGGAAAATACCCACTTCATCGCTACCTCGGTGATGCTGTGTCCCACCGCACGTGCGCCGACTATAAAACCACGTTCAAATTCACTTAAATCTCTATAACGTACTTTTGTAGCAGCAGTAACCGATCTACCAATTCCGCCAGGCACTTGTCTTATATATGTGTTGCCGACCGAAGCGCTGTATTCTGCCTGTTTACATATCTCTTTATTTGAATACGCATGCCTATACCAGTTTCCTTAGTGTTTGAGTGTATATGTTGAATGTTCATGTCGCATTCTGTATTCCATCGTACCTGATATGTAAGTAAAGCATCTGAATAAGATATAATTTAATAACATAGATGTCGATTTCATCACTTTTATTCATAAATTCAACTCAGAAGGAGGGGGAGAGGGCAGAGGAGGATACGTATTAGATATCTGTTACTATGAAAAGCAGTACGGTCAAAAACAGTCTGAAAAGTGTATAAGGATAGTGGTGAGGATGTTGTGCCGTGAAATAACTGTTAAGAAAAAATATCGATGCGTTGCGCCGTTAGGAGTTAATTAGCATTGAAATTAGCCAGTCAGGGCGTTGCGCATGCAAATTGAAGCAGCCCGCCAGCGACAATTAATGTCATTTGTTCTCGCAGCGTAGATGACGGCGCACGAGACTGCTCACTCAGCCTCTGGCTCGGGTTCGCTATTTACTACGGTTCCCGGTCCAGTTTTTGTACCGCCCTCTTGTTCGGTTTAGGAAACCAAACGAAGAACACATGTAGCGACACGATCTCGTGGCGCCGTTTGGATTTGCGCGGGCAGCTGCATGACTGGATACCTTCAGTGCTAATTAACTCGGAAATGGCGCAAGGTATCGATTTTTTCTTAACAGCTGTTTCTCACAAGGGAACCTCCCCATCGCACCCCCCTCAGATTTAGCTATAAGTTGGCACAGTGGATAGGCCTTGAAAAACTGAACACAGATCAATCGAGAAAACAGGAAGAAGTTGTGTGGAACTATGAAAAAAATAAGCAAAATATACAAACTGAGTAAGAATGAGATTTTCACTCTGCAGCGGAGTGTGCGCTGATGTGAAACTTCCTGGCAGATTAAAACTGTGTGCCCGAGCGAGACTCGAACTCGGGATCTTTGTCTTTCGCGGGCAAGTGCTCTACCAACTGAGCTACCGAAGCACGACTCACGCCCGGTACTCACAGCTTTACTTCTGCCAGTACCTCGTCTCCTACCTTCCAAACTTTACAGAAGCTCTCCTGCGAACCTTGCAGAACTAGCACTCCTGAAAGAAAGGATATTGCGGAGACATGGCTTAGCCACAGCCTGGGGGATGTTTCCAGAATGAGATTTTCACTCTGCAGCGGAGTGTGCGCTGATATGAAACTTCCTGGCAGATTAAAACTGTGTGCCCAACCGAGACTCGAACTCGGGACCTTTCTTTCAGGAGTGCTAGTTCTGCAAGGTTCGCAGGAGAGCTTCTGTAAAGTTTGGAAGGTAGGAGACGAGGTACTGGCAGAAGTAAAGCTGTGAGTACCGGGCGTGAGTCGTGCTTCGGTAGCTCAGTTGGTAGAGCACTTGCCCGCGAAAGGCAAAGGTCCCGAGTTCGAGTCTCGGTCGGGCACACAGTTTTAATCTGCCAGGAAGTTTCATACAAACTGAGTAGTCCATCCGCAAGATAGGCAACATCAAGGAGAATGTGAGCTCAGGAGCGCCGTGCTCTCGTGGTTAGCGTGAGTAGCTGCGGAATGAGAGGTCCTTGGTTCAAGTCTTCCCTCGAATGAAAAGTTTACTTTCTTTATTTTCGCAAAGTTATGATCTGTCCGTTCGTTCATTGACATCTCTGTTCACTGTAATGAATTTAGAGCCTGTGTTTTGCGACCGCACCGCAAAACCGCGCGATTAGTAGACGAAAGGACGTGACACTCCAATGGGAACCGAAAACATTTGATCGCAAGGTCATAGGTCAACCGATTCCTCCACAGGAAAACACGTCTGATATATTCTATACGACACTGGTGACGGCATGTGCGTCACATGACAGGAATATGTTGTCGACCCACCTAACATTGTACACTTGGCGAATGGGTAAAAAGATTCTTCTACCTTGCCCGATTTAGGTTTTTCTTGTGGATGTGATAATCACTCCCAAAAAAGTGATGAAAACATAAGAATTTGTCACATAAACTGCAACAAATGAATGCAACAGTTTCACGGTCACACACAGTTTTCCCTGTGCTCTGCAAAAACATATGTTTTTAACGTTTTCAAATTTTTCCGTGTGTAGACCGTCAAATCCTGCATATGTCCAAGCAAATCTGAACATGTGCTGGAATTTTGGAGAGCGAAGTTGATTATGTGTGAGTGCCTGAACTTTGATAGTTGTCTGAAAATAAAAAATTAAACTTTTCACTCGACGGAAGACTTGAACCAAGGACCTCTCGTTCCGCAGCTGCTCACGCTAACCACGGGACCACGGCTCTGCTGACCTCACAGTATCCTTGATGTTGCCTATCTTGTGCATGGACTACTCAGTCTGTATATTTTTCTTATTTTTTTCATAGATCCACACAACTTCTTCCTGTTTTCTCGACTGATCTGTGTTCAGTTTTTCAAGGCCTATCCACTGTGCCAACTTATAACTAAATCTGAGGGGGATGCGATGGGGAGGTTCCCTTGTCAGCAGAATATAGTCTCAAGTCCCTTACAAGCTTTTTCAGACCGTTTCTGACCGTCCTGTAGACTGCTCACCAGTGTTATCCCGGTTACATAATATATGCTTGAATTCTACATGGAATTTAATCGCGTTTCGTCCAGAACTCCGCTCGTCTTCTTCAGAGATACTACGGGTTCCGCTGACGCTCGCCAACTGACAGGTCAGACATCGGAGAGCCACATAAATACTGCGAAAAAGGGGGGTGGCAGAAGTTTACATGTGATCTGTATAGTTACCCTCTGTCAGAGATAAAACTCAACTACCGATTGGCGTAGAGCTGTCATATATGGACAGCAGTACTACAGAAGCATTATCTTTGACAGACGAAAACTGATAGTTGAGTTTTATCTCTGACAAGCATTATCTCTGCCGACAAGGTGTAAACGTCTGCCACTCCCCTTTTTCACAGTATTTTATTTATATCGCTCTTCGACGTCCGATCCGTTTGTGAGCAGGATTCAGTCGAAGCTGCAGCACCTCCGAGGGGTCCAGCGCTGCTCTGGATGAAACATTAAGAGCGGAAAAGTTTCATGGACCACCACCCTACAACCTGGAAGACTCACCACGGATAACTTACAAACTCTGCTGCTTATGATGGAATTCGACTTTTTCTTATTTCTATTCCGTAATGTGCTTTAGACTCTGTTGAAAATGTTGGTCTATCGTACATTAGAAAGAGACAATCTCAAGACCTTAAAATAATATTTTTAAATTTGACACCTCGTATACAATACCAGTGTTGAACAGTCAAGTCTTGGGAACCATACCAACTGCCTAGTTTTAATTCCAGTGTTGTGTCGCAGAAGTTGTTACAAATAAACAACTCTGTTCTTTATTTCTGGCACTAGTTTGTGTGAAAATAGTGTGCTAGTCAGCGATTTGTGTAGTGTATATGGATATGTTGCTCTTTTATGCCTATATAAGAGTATGTGTAAGAAACGGAGATTGGCGGGTAACAAGAAATTGCCTCTGAAGTTGTAGCAAACACGCGTGCAAACAGTGGATCATCAGTAAAAGGCCAGAACAATACATCTGAAGTGTTTGTTGTAAATACAGGCAAGCTAAATTTTCGGGTAACGTTTGGCAGTAATGGTGACAGTCAAGTCTATATCCAAACATTTGCTAAATCCATAGCTGCTAAAGAAATCTTCGCATGGCAAATTTCAGAATGTGGCAATTCTAGTGCATGAAAGAGCCAGAACTATAAGTCTGCATAAAAGTTTGTAGTTAAAAACAGTCTTTGAACCTCGGTATCTCAGACTTTTTCTTTTTTGCTATAAATGACCCATTATCTCAAAAAGCTTATTGAGAGATTATGGCATGTTCACAGCATGCCAAGAATAAGATTTAACCCGTGTGAAACCATAAGTATAAAATATCCTATGTTACTTACTTTTTATGATCACTTATTTACAAAATTCTGCCTTAAGAGTTAAGAGTATGAGATAAATATCATAACATGTCTCAGAATACAATTAAGGTAATAATTCTAGATCAGTATACCTATACAAGTACATCAATTAATTATGTAAAATTCGAAGTTAATGTCTTATAAACGTTTCAGGATTATGGGCCACGAAAGTAGATAATTTAACATTGGTAGCATAGAACATAGACTCACTCGTTATGGCTAGAGCCGGTTTTACACGGCAGGGGTGTGAAGTCTCTTCAGAGTGACCAATTATTGTCCTGTGTGTTTACTGCCGGTGGAAGTTAAGTTTCACGAAATATGCTTCCACAAGTCTTGAGTGACTTACTTCGCACAATAAGCAAATTTCCTCGTTTCTGAATGACCACGCGAGGTAACAGCTGTGGTTGGATGTGGTTTCATTGGCACCACGCTGGGACGGTGAGCAGAGGTGTGGTAACCACGCCAGCCTGTTTAACGCCCCCGCAGCTGGAGGTAAAGCGGCGCTCACTTCACGCGGCCGGAGCCACTTAGCGGCGTTTCGCTCCCCTAGGGCGGCGCCATCTTCAGCTCACCCCTGCACCGCGCCTGCCGCGTGCATAATTGCTGACGGTGAGTCAGCAGGGCTCCGCGAGGCACAGCGCCGATCTGCCGCCCACGCCACGTGAAACACAGGGCGCCGGGGCGAGTTGCTCTTGAAGGAACTGGAGAGGATAGGAACTTACAGTGGGTGGGATACTTTCACCCCAAGTTGTTTTGAAACTACTGAGAACTCCGGTGTATTCGCTTTCTGTATTTTACTTACGTGCACTCGATGAGCCAACGTCCCAGGGATATGATGCGGTAAGTAAAGTACACTGAGGTGTCATGGGATAGTGACATGCACTGATACAGATGGCGGTAGTGTCGTGTGCACAAGGTATAAAAGGGCAGCGCATTGGCGGAGCTGTCTTTTGATTCATGTGGAAAGGTTTCCGACACGATTATTGCCATACGACGAGAATTAACAGACTGTGAAAGCGGAACGGCGGTTGAGGCTTCCATTTCGGAAATCGTTAGGGAATTCTTTTTTGGGGAACAAATGCACAAAATATGAACACAGTTTTCAAACTCCAGAAAAGAGCCATAAGAATAATAACCAGAAATACTAATCGAGCTCATTGTAAAGATCTATTCAGAACACTGGGGATTTTACTGCATCATGTGAATACATTTACCAGTCAGTTGTACACATCAAAAATAACATTGGTAGTTACTGCACAAACAGCTCTGTCCATGACTATGCAACAAAAGATAGACTCAACTTACATTTATCAAGAAAAAATTAACATAAAACTCAAAACAGCATTTTCTACCAAGGAATAAAACTGTACAATAAATTACCAAAATAGATTAAAGAAATAGCCAAAATACACTTATTTAAAAAGGCAGCTAAAAAGTACCTGTTATGCAATACATTTTAAACACTGAAGGATTACTTAGCTAAAACAGAGTAGGGGTTTGATAAAGAATGTTATGCAGATAAATAATAATAATTATTATTATAATTATAAAATATCCAGCATTCCACATAACATCTTCAATTTATGTTTGTTTCCTTCTTTTTTTTTCCTTTCTAGCAATACTTACCCCCAAGCTATGCATAGCACAATACTAACACCTCTTCCTTTTCTGAGCTAAACATCTCACCCATTATGGAAGGATGCTGACTCAGTTTTTCAGGATAAGATAATGGGAAGTTGTAGAACAGAAAATGGCCCAGAGATCCACAGTGTGTGTGTGTGTGTATGTGTGTGTGTGTGTGTGTGTGTGTGTGTAGTGAGTGAAGTGTTATGAAGCATTGTGTGTATAGTGTGTGCAGTGACTGATAGATATGAGTGAACAATGTGGCATTACATTATTTAATAAGTTATTTGTAAAAAAAGTATTGTATATAAGGAGTAAATCTAATGATTGTCTCTGACTAGAAGTCTGTAAATATATGTGTATACGAATTAGCTTATTTTAAATTGATCAAAATTTGTAAATACTTTGACATGTCCAATATCCCTGTAAAAAGAGATCTACAGATGAATAAATTCAATATTCCGAGATCCAAAGTGTCAAGAGTGAGCTGAGGACACCAAATTTCAGACATTACCTGTTACCACCGACAACGCAGTGGCCGACAGCCTTCACTTAACGACCGAGAGCAGCGGCGTTCAAAAATGGTTCAAATGGCTCTGAGCACTATGGGACTTAACATCTACGGTCATCAGTCCCCTAGAACTTAGAACTACTTAAACCTCACACAACACCCAGTCATCAAGAGGCAGAGAAAATCCCTGACCCCGCCGGGAATCTAACCCGGGAACCCGGGCGCGGGAAGCGAGAACGCTACCGCACGACCACAAGCTGCGGACAGCGGCGCTTGAGTAGCATTTTCAGTGGTAATAGACAAGCAACGCTGCGTGAAATAACGGCAGAAATCACTGTGGGTCGTACAACGATCATATCCGTCAGGACAGTGCGGCGAAATGTGGCGTTAATGGCCTGTGGCGGCAGACTACCGGCATGAGTGTTCTGATAATACCACGACATCACCTGCAGCGCCTGTCCTGTGCTCGTGACCATATTGGTTGGACCCTTGACGACTGGAAAATAGTCGCTTGGTCAAATGGGTCCCTATCTCAGTTGGTAAGAGCTGAGATAGGATTCGAATGTGACGCAGGCCCAACGAAAGCATGGACCTAGGATGTCAACAAGGCACTGTGCAAGTAGGTGGTGGCTCCATAATGGTGTGGGGTGCTTTCACATGGAATGGACTGGGTCCTCTGGTCGAACTGAACCGATCACGGACTTAAAATGGCTATGTTCAGCTACTTGGGGACCGATCTCAGTTGGTAAGAACTGAGATAGGATTCGAATGTGATGCAGACCCAACGAAAGCATGGACCCAGGTTGACAACAAGGCACTGTCCAAGTGGGTGGTGGCTGCATAATGATGTGGGGTGCTTTCACATGGAATGGACTGGATCCTCTGGTCCAACAGAACCGATCATGGACTTAAAATGGCTATGTTCGGATACTTGGAGACCATTTGGAGCCATTCATGAACTTCATATTCGCAAACAACGGTGCACCATGTCACTGGGCCACAACTGCTCGCTATAGAACATTCTGGACGATTCGAGCGAATGATTTGGCCATCCAGATCATCCGATATGAACCCCGTCGAACATATATGCTATGCCGGCCGCGGTGGTCTAGCGGTTCAGGCGCTCAGTCCGGAACCACTGGACTGCTACGGTCGCAGGTTCGAATCCTGCCTCGGGCATGGATGTGTGTGATGTCCTTAGGTTGGTTAGGTTTAAGTAGTTCTAAGTTCTAGGGCACTGATGACCACAGATGTTAAGTCCCATAGTGCTCAGAGCCATTTGAACCATTTTTTTTTTTTTGAACATATATGTGGAGGTCACTTCGTGCACAAAATTCTGCACTGGAAACACTTTCGCAATTGTGGACGCCTATAGAGGCACAATGGCTCACTATTTCTGCAGGGGACTTCCAACAATTTGTTGAGTCCACGCCACGCCGAGTTGCTGCACTACACCGGCCAGATTAGGAGGTACCCACGACTTTTGTCACCTCAGTATTATAAGCAGAGAATAGGTGAATGGGGAATCGTTACAGCGACGATACGGGCAGCAACACGGAAATACACCGACGTGAGCGACTTTGACAATACGCAGACTGTTACGGTCCGACGCCTGGGAACGACCATTTCGGAAACATCGATGCCAGTAGGCAGCTGCCGTGAGCATCTATGGAAAGTGGTTCAAGGACGGTGAAACCACGGACAGTCCACAAGGTGTTGGGCGTCCACGTCCTACCATACAGAGGCTTTCCCACTGTAAAGCAGGATAGGTGGCATAAAAAGTTCTCAGTTTACTTGCCGCGTGAAATTTGAATAAAATCCCGAGCTTTCGATGACTACCTCCGTCATCTTCGTCAGGGGTAAAACCGACTGTCGTGGACCGATGTATTTTTTTTTTTTCTTGTTTGAATTTCGATTCCCCCCAAAGGGGGGCAGGCTGGCAGCAGCTTAGTTTGCCGCTCTTCAGCCTACAGACTTTGTTTAAAAAAAGGGGAACATAATATATAATAAAAAACAGGCGATAAAATGGGAGACAAAGGGTAACATGGCGAAAAAAAATCGTGAAACTTAAAACAGAGAACAAAGGGATGATGATGCTAATAAAATACATATGAAGGAGACAGGTAAAATAATAGACAGATAATTAAAAAAACACGGCGACAGTCTGGTTTCTGTTCACAGAAGACATAAAATTCACACCCAGCGACTGCATGGTTTCTGTTCGCAACACAGGAAAAGACGAAACAACACTGAACAGTCACTGGAACACTGCACTAAAATATGACATACCACAGCTGAGAGCAGGTGGGGGAAAACTGGACAGATGATGGGAAAATAAAAATGGGGAAGTTGAGGAAAAGCGAAGGGGGGGGATGGGGGAAAGGAGCCAATGGAGGATGAGGACTCATAAGAGGGGTGGGGGTGCTGGGCAGACGCAACATGGCATGGGGAAGGCAGAGGATGGGAAATACAAAGGGACTCGGGGGAGGAGAAGGGAGGTAGGGAGAGGTTTGGCGGGGAGAAACAAAGGATGGAAGGGGGGAAGAGGGAGTCCAGGGAAATGATGGAGGAAAGGAGGGGGTGGGGATCAGAGTTGATAGAAGGGATAAATGGAGGGAGAGAGGGCATCATCCGAGAGGGGGAGTTGGTGGAAGCCACCTTAGGAAAGGAGATGAGGGTGTAGAGATGGAGGGTAGGGGGGAAACAACAGTGAAGGCGTGGCAGGGGGTGGGGACAGGAGAGGAGAGGAGCAACCAGGGGATGAGGGGGATCAAGGCAGCAGGAGGTGTAGAGTATGCGGATATGTTCGAGGAATAGGAGCAGATGGGTTAAGGGAATGAGGTCATACAGGATCCGCGTGGGGGACAGGAGGCGTATACGGAAGGCGAGGCGGAGTGCATGATGCTCAAGGATCTGGAGAAACTTATAGAATTTGAGGGGGGGGGGGGCAGATATCCAGGCAGGACTGACAAAACAGAGGATGGGACGGATTAAGGATTTGTAGGTGTGGAGGATGGTAGAGGGGTGCAACCCCCACGTCCGGCCAGAGAGGAGTTTGAGGAGTCGAAGGCGGTTGCAGGCTTTGGATTGGATGGAGCGGAGATGAGGGATCCAGGTGAGGTGACGGTCAATGGTGAGGCCAAGGTAGGTGAGGGTGGGGGAGAGGCGTACAGGACGGGCGCAGACAGTAAGGGAGAAATCCAGGAGCCGGGAGGAGCGAGTGGTACGACCTACGATGATTTCCTGGGTCTTGGAAGGATTGATTTTCAGGAGCCACTGGTTACACCATGTGGCAAAAAGGTCATGGTGATTCTGGAGAAGGCGTTGGGACCGTTAGAGGGTAGGAGCAAGGGCGAGGAATGCGGTGTCATCGGCATATTGCAAGATGAGGGGGGAGGGGGGTTGGGGCATATCTGCCGTGTACAGGGGTAGGGGAGAGGGGAGAGGACAGAGCCCTGAGGCACCTGCAGAGGAGCGGAAAGTGTGGCAATTGGCATTACGGGTGGTAACATAGGAGGGGCGGCGGGAGAGGAAGGAGGCCATCAGACGGATGTAGTTGACAGGAAGGGCATAGGTCTGGAGTTTAAACAGGAGACCGGGATACCAGATACGGTCGTGGTCCTTTTCGAGGTCGTGTCGTGGACCGGTGAGGCTTCCGCTTTTATAAGCAGTGGACGGCTTCTCATTGGCTGGATGACGTCACGGTGAAAACGGCGCGTACGGAGGTGGCGGCCTCTATGTCCATAGATTTTGTTTGCGTGCTTTATCCAGCGTTGATTGCAGCGCCATCCATCGCAACAGGCGGAGAACTGCGAGGAATGTAAGAAGTCTCCCTCTGCGCTGTTTCTTTATCGACTGCGCGCTTCCATGCATTGCTGAGTGCATATCCGGAGTCTCTGTTGAAATTTTTTTCACATAGTCTAATTTCAACTGCTTCGCTGATGACAGAGCCCCAATAGTCTTAAGCGTGAGCAAGTATTTTTGTTTCATCGAATAAAATCTTATGTTTATTTAACAAACTGTGCTCAGCCACCGCTAATTTTTCTAGATATCTGTATTTCAGGAGACGCTAATGTTCCACACAGCGATCGGCAATAGTTCTTACAGACTGGCCCACATAATTTTTGCCACACTCGCAAGGAATGCTGTAAATTCCCGGTACTCTCAGGCCGAGATTATCTTTCACAGGTCGCAACATTTCCTTGATCGTCCTGGGTGGCCGGAAGACTGGTCTGATTCCCTGCCGGCTCAGGACACTGCCGATCTTGCTGGTCGTTGCACCGCAGAACGGTAGTCGCGCGATGTGTTGGTGCTCTTGATCTATTCGAACAGCGTCCTTACTAGATTTCTTCGCCAGAGTAGATCTGATATCACGATCAGAATATCCATTTTTTTTAATACCGTCGTCAGATGGTTAATATCGGACCCGAGCTGATCCTCCGAAATAGTCCTTGCTCTGTGTACCAAGGTATTCTGTTCTGAGTTGGGTGGTGAAAACTACGTGCGTTTAGATATAAATCTGCATGCGTCGGTTTTCTGTACACAGCATGTCCGAGACGTCCATCTGATTTTCGCTCCACCAGCACATCTAACAAGGGTAACTTCCCATCCTTCTCCACTTTCACTGTAAATCTTATGTTTTGGTGTATACCATTCAAATTATCAACAAACTGCTGCAGTGCCTCATTGCCACGTGGCCAGATTAAAAATGTATCGTCAAGATACCTGAAGAAGCAGGATGAACGTAAGGGAGCACTGTTCAACGCTCGTTCTTCGAAATCCTCCGTGAAAAAGTTAGCTATGGCTGTTCCGTCAGTCATTTCATAATATTTTCCACCGTACAAAAAATAGGTGGTCGTCAAAGTGTGTCAAAATAACTTCAGTATTTCAGGAGAGAAATGAGCAGCCAACAGTTTTAACGTATCTTCCACCGGTACCTTTGTAAACAAAGAGACAACATCTAGGCTGATCCATATCTGACGCGGCAAGTAAACCGAGAACTTTTTATGCAAGGACTCCGTCGCGAAAGACTTCGTAGTCAGGATAGGTGGCGATTTCTGACCCACTTGGCAACAGAGTACGGCTCCGGTGCAGCCGTATGTACACTGCTGGCCACCGTAAATGCAACACCAAGAAAGACAAGAGGTAGCACAACAAAATTTATTTTGTAGATAACATGTTGACCAAGTATCAAATGATTACGTTTACAGACGTCTGTGACTTGTGGTTCCTGCCAGAATCAATAGCCAGAGTAGCCGTCATTGTTGGAGATCACCGCTGCCACACGTCTCGGCATTGAGTCAAAGAGACGTTGGATGTGTTCCTGGGGTACAGCAGCCCAAGCAGCTTCCACACGTTGCCAAAGATCATCTGGTGTGGCAGCTGGGGATGTAATCTGGGTCACTCGTTGAGCAACCATGGACCACATGTTTTCTATCAGCGAAAGATCCGGAGAGCGAGCCGGCCAGGGAAGCAATTCAATCTGGTTATTGACGAAGAACCTTTGGACAATGCGTGCCACGTGTGGTCGCGCATTATCCTGTTGAAATATGGCTGTGGCCGAGCCCTGAAGATAAGGAAGGACAACTGGCTCCAGCACCTCGGATATGTAGCGCCGGCTATTTAAAGTACCAGCAATGCGTACTAGAGGCGTGCGAGAGTAATATCCAATACCGCCCCATACCATAATACCCGGTGCAAGACCAGTGTGGCGGTGCATAATGCAGCTGTCCAGCATCCTCTCTCCACGGTGTCTCCACACACGAATCCGACCATCGTGGTGCTGCAGACAGAAGCGTGCCTCGTCAGTAAAGACAACGTCATTCCATTCTGCCGTCCACATCCGTCTCTCATCACACCATTGGCGACGGAGACGTCTGTGGTTCTGCGTCAATGGTAGACGAAGCAATGGACGTCTTGCGGACAGACCACTCTGCTGTAAACGGCGTCGAATGGTACGCGCAGACACTGGATGATGCGTTACAGACGCAATGTGCTGTGCTATGGTTCGGGATGTCACTGAGCGATCCGTCACTGCCATGCGCACAATTTGCCTATCAGCACGTGCAGTGGTGCACCGAGGTGAATGCGATCGACCACGTCGGTCCGTCGTACCCTCCTGCATCCAACGGTCACATATCCGCATTACAGTTGTTTGGTTTCGTCCAACACGACTAGCGATTTCTCTGTATGATAATCGACAATCTCGGTAAGCCACTATCCTTCCTCTGTCGAACTCGGATACTTGATCAAACGATGTTCGCTGTTGTCTACGAGGCATAACTGATCGTCTTGTGAAACAACCACAAGGTAAACACACGTGCCGAACGTACACTCGTCGAAATCGCCAAGCCTTAAATGGCGCTATGAGGTGGCGCCACAGGCGCGCGTGATGTGCGTCTGCGCTGAAATTCTAATCAGTTGCATATCTCATCGCTGCAAACCCATGGTTTAAATTTCACTTGATTCGGATGCTTCCTTCAGGGTGTTGCATTTACGGTGGCCAGCAGTGTATTTCGGAACACACCCAAGATGAGCGTGTGGATGCTAAACTAAATATATAGTTCTGAAACGTTTGCGGGAGGCTCGCATATATGCTTCCTGAAAGAGACTCTGCTAGTGCTTCTTTGAGGAAGCGAATCACTGATACAAGGAACGAGGTGAGTTTGGCGCTCCCGGAAGTGTGGACGTCCGTGAGGAAAGTAAGAGACGGGAGGCAGGCTGAGAAGCCCTGTAGAGTCGCTGTAGTCTTAGGAGATGTCGTCTGTGACACAGCGGTCCGAATGGAAAGGCAAAAACATCGCTCATATTCCCCCTCCCTGCGCCTCTAGCAAAAACGGAAGGCCCGGTGGTACCAGAAGCAGATGTCTGGGCACCACTGTATCTGTATTTGAAATTTAGCTGCCGCAACCAACTGTTTTCTACTCATACTACCTAAAAAGTTTGATAATTGTGTCATGTCCGTCACCATGTGGCGTTGTTAGTAACGATATCGCAGACTCCTTTCCTCAGATCATTAATTTGCTGCTTTCTCTTCGAGGTTTAGTAATAACACATTTGCAGGCGGTAATTCGATAACACTGTCAGCAAGTTGTAGTTCTTTGAATTGATCTTAGCCTAAATGTTGCTTCCTTCTCCACGCTGATGTAAGAAATTTTTTTAAATCCAGGTAAGTTCTGCTATCGCCGTGACAGCTTCACGAATTGAGCAAGTCAATAAAATGTTAATCTCCCTCTGGCGTTTTCGGCGTCCCACTGATTGACGGAGTTGTTGGATGTCCTCCTGAGGTGTAACGTCCTGAATACTGTCCAGTGGGCGCTTCATATCGTCAAACTCCCGAGCTGGTTGGAGAGCCCTGCCCATCCTCGAAACGCTCTCAACTGGGGAAAGATCCGGCGACCTAGCTGGCCACGGTATCATTTGGCAAGCACGAAGAGAAGCAGTAGAAACTCTCTCCGCGGGCGTGGAAAATCGTCGATGTACCACCGTGCTGTATGGGTGAAGGGAGCCACAGATGACAAACAAAGGAGTCCTGTCATCAAGTTATTGGCCTTCGGGTCGTGTCCGGTCAGTCATTCAACAAAGTAATGTCGATTATGACGATACGAACGTAAGCACAACAAAACACCCAGTCCCCGAGCGGAGAAAATCTCCGACCCGGCCGGGAATCGAACCCGGCCTTTTCGGTTAGCAGTCCGCTGACCGCGCAGCTAGCGAGACGGACGTCTGCACAGTTCGTGCCCGGTGTAATCTCTCTGAATTTGAAATTGAAACAAATGAGCCCTCGGTCACAATTTTTAGTCTTATTAACCAAGTTTGAACACTTCTCTAAGAGTTGCCTTCATCAGAATTTAGACATTCAAAGTGGTTTATAACATAATTACAAATTTATGGAAAAAAATTTTTTATATATAAAAAAAGTGTAAGTACTGACTAACAATACAAGACAGAGACAGTACTCACATGTCAAGTATAAAATAAATAACTGGCCAGAAGGGCTTTAGTCACAAAAAATTCAAAAGGGATGTGTGAAGGTGAGCCTCTAAGGGCTGCTCGTACCTGTACAGCCACAGGTTGATGAAGGCACTCTTAGAAGTATTTAAACCTGGTTAATACGACTAAAAATTGTGACCGAGGGCTCATTTGTTTCAATTTCAATTTATAAACGATCACTGAACCCAGCAGGCATATTTAAAACTTTGCTCTCTGAATTTAACTACGACCACTAGAACGTTCGTAATGTATGCGGCGTGTTTGTTTTTCAGGGCGAGGTCATCAGGAGCGGAGATAATGGCCGCATTCCCGCGCTTCTCACAACAATCCACTAGCCGAAAAAACACACTGCTTGGACGAGTTTTCTTCTACCAGTTTACAAGTCCCAACCGTCACCCGCTCAGGAAATTACTTGATCTCTCGAAACTGGGGCCAGAAAAAAAATGTTAGCAAGCTCTCTCTCTCTCTATCGAACTTGTCTCGCAGCGGGGCAACGTTTGTTGTTGCGCAGGTCTAATCTTACTCTGAACGTAAACGACGCTGAGCAGCTAGCGGTTGATCGACCGTGTGTGGCGCAAGTGGATTGGAAGCAGCATCGCTCTTCCAGCTGCGCGCTCCAGTGACACTGTCGCGTGGCCGACCCCCGGCTGCCGACGGCTCACAGGAAGAGGCGCCCGCTCTGCACACTGTTCTCACTCTGCTCATACCGCCGACAACAAAATAAAGTTCTTTGCTCCCGTTCCGGGCAATCAGGTACCATGTGCCAGTCTCAGCTCCTTCTCATTTATTTTCCTCCAATATTCATTTATCCTCAGTGAAAACTTTCGCTCAGAGACGCTTGATCGAAATATAAAACTATGCGCTGAAGTTTTGTCTGCAACTGCAGGAGACATCTTCGGAGAAAAAATGTCAGCTGTGGCTACACGGCCGTATGTGCCTCCATTGTATAGTTATTCTTTAATCCTCTCTCCACGTCACACTGTCTTTTTTTGAACATGTTCTTAGCTGTTCTGCGTTGGTATCCTTCTTCGTTTAACACTTTCCTTCTGAAAAATCTCTGCTGCTTCTTCTACTTTTACGTAGTGTGTTTCTGATATCATTGTTAACTGCGCAGTTCCAATTTGTTGTTAACTTCTTTTCCCACAGATACTTGAAGAACTATTTTGTCTCCCTTTTATCACTGAACAACAAATTTGAAGTGAAAGTGTGTAAAGTGCATGATTTAGAATTAGTTATCTTTGTTTCAGTATAAAATGATACAAAATCATCATCTTCATAAATATTTAGCTCCAACTTTTTAAAAAAGTAATCTACATTTTTGTACAAATAACTCATTAACTAAATATTCATTCATGTTCCACGATTCAGCATATCTAATTTTAAGTGAATAATTAATTGAATTATGTTGTGCGTTATGCTTTGATGAATTTCAGTGCCATTCTGGAATAACAAAAGTAAAATATTAAGAAAAAATTCAGCTATTTATCAGCGTTGAAGGTAAAAACATTGCGTAGAAAATTAGGTTACCGGCTATGTATGTGTCGTGTCCTGACATAGGTGGGAGAGGGATAAAGCGGTTGCTGGTCAGTCTGCACTCCCGAGCGGTACAGAGCAGAAGGCAGAAGGACAATTCACAAGTGAGGACATCTGATTGTTTTCTTCTACCTGAGCCAACACTGGTTCAGGCATTTACTAGAAATGCAGGTGGTGAGACTTGATAGGGAACTCGTTGTGGAGACTCTTGGACAAACGGGGTTTTGAAATAGTTGTTTATTCTAGACAGGACAAACTAATACACTGGAGGCTAGTTCTAGGGTTAGAAAAATCACGAATAACACTGTTACAACAGAAGCCAGTGCAGAAGTCCCAGGAGTGGATGCTAACCACAGTAGCAAACACTAGCAGCATCTTAAGGCCACAACTTAGTTGCAAAACAAAACATACTGAATGTGACACTGTTCACTGAGGCGTTCCAAGTGAGAGAGAAGACTTACGCGGAGCTGGACCGAGGCTGGAGTCGACGGACGCGGATTCGGCGCCCAGATCGTCTGACTCAGAACTCTGCCAAAATGCGGAATCTAGGGATTTTAAAGAGTCGCATTGGGGCACTATTTTTCCCACTTAAAGCCACCCAGCCAATCCCGTAGGTCTATTGCAGGTGCCTGCCAATCACGGTTTAGTTATGTCCCTTCTACTGCTGCTAAGGCGGGGATGTTAATGCAGTAGCACTAAGTCCGTATTTGGTATCAACATTGTTCAGCTGAAAGCTAAACGTAACTGCTCTGCCAAATAAGGCTTGCATCATTATTGTTACACGTCATTTAGCCCCGCCCTTCGGGCTCCCCGGAGTAGGGACTGCTGGGTCAACAGTTTTTGGGGTTTTCGCTCTCTTTCTAACCCTTGTGAGCCTACTGACATTCTGTTCTCAGGGCTAGTATGAAGCTGGCTTTATACGCTAGTACGTGCCTGTTGGTTAAGAAGTTCTACGGTGGCAACCTACTACAGCGTCTAGACGACATATGAAGTTACATGTTAATTCCTTGAAGAATAAGTAACGCCCTGGGACCGCGTCTGGGGGTGTCTGCGTTTTTGCAAGGCTCTCCCCTTACGGTTCATGTAACAATATCTCTCCTACTTTCGTCTGCCCTCAGCATTGTCTCTGCTTCCGCGCCTTGGAATGCCTGTCCTCGTTTCTCACAGTTTCAAGATAACACTACAGTAGCAAGAAATAATCAATATATTACATATGTACAAATCATAATTATGCCGACAAACCTATTTACATTTTACAGTCTTTGAAAAGTCGCAGGAATAGTATTTGACAGCCATGAAGAAGACCTGTTCACATTCGCACAACGGTACTTCAGTGTCACAGTTGATGCTTTCTCTAACCGTCCCTGTACACAGTTTGCAACCACGTTCGCAACCCCGTCGACCGCAGGGAGGGGTGGTAACTGCAGTCGCTCCCCCTCGTCCCATGTAGTTCCCAGCAGAAACACTGGACAGTTATGCCGTTTCTAAATCATGGCTCTTGACTGCTTTCTGTTACCGTCTGTCGTCATTACTGTTGCCGTTCAGATAGTTGCTTTTCATTGAGTACCAAAAAGTAGCCTATAATTCAGATTTTTACGTATTTAAGAACAGGCATTAACGTAACAAGTCAACTTTTTGTCTGGATGAGAATAGCAAGACGTCTCAGTTGCTTGGGACAGGCTGAAACCACACGAGTGAATCAAAAGCGATCCTCAACGTAAGTTCAGTACAGTATACGGTATCTGCAAAGATGATTCCTTTTCTTAATTAATTAAATAAATAAATTCAAAGAAATTTAGTGAACGATGAAAGTATTTCTTCCGAACAAAAATCCTGATGAGAAGTAAAAGTGATTAAACATGTGATTAAGTCCCCAAAAAATAAAAAATTATATTTTCCATACTTCTTGCCCTCGCCACCCGAGCATTTAGCGAAAGAGAATTATCGGAGATGGGTACAAATCAGCGGGAAGAGAGGAGGTATAGCTGCAATAAATTTAAACAAAAAAGTAAGTGTTCGTTTATTGCAACACATATTTATGATCTAGCACTAGTTGTTAACCTTTTAAAACAAACCAAAACCCATACATATTTCATGCAACGCAGCTAGCTCTTTATTCGCACGAAGTAATGGCCGCTATCGACAGGGGATCTCAAGTTGATTCCGTATTTCTAGATTTCCGGAAAGCTTTTGACACCGTTCCTCACAAGCGACTTCTAATCCAGCTGCGGGCCTATGGGGTATCGTGTCAGTTGTGCGACTGGATTCGTGATTTCCTGTCAGGAAGGTCGCAGTTCGTAGTAATAGTCGGCAAATCATCGAGTAAAACTGAAGTGATATCAGGTGTTCCCCAGGGAAGCGTCCTGGAACCTCTGTTGTTCCTGATCTATATAAATGACCTGGGTGACAATCTAAGCAGTTCTCTTAGGTTGTTCGCAGATGATGCTGTAATTTACCGTCTAGTAAGGTCATCCGAAGACCAGTATCAGTTGCAAAGCGATTTAGAAAAGATTGCTGTATGGTGTGGCAGGTGGCAGTTGACGCTAAATAACGAAAAGTGTGAGGTGATCGACATGAGTTCCAAAAGAAATCCGTTGGAATTCGATTACTCGATAAATAGTACAATTCTCAAGGCTGTCAATTCAACTAAGTACCTGGGTGTTAAAATTACGAACAACTTCAGTTGGAAAGACCACATAGATGTGGTGAAGGCGAGCCAAAGGTTGCGTTTCATTGGCAGGACACTTAGAAGAGGCAACAAGTCCACTAAAGAGACAGCCTACACTACACTCGTTCGTCCTCTGTTAGAATATTGCTGCGAGGTGTGGGATCCTTACCAGGTGAGATTGACGGAGGACATCGACAGGGTGCAAAAAAGGGCAGCTCGTTTTGTATTATCACGTAATAGGGGAGAGAGTGTGGCAGATATGATACGCGAGTTGGGATGGAAGTCATTAAAGCAAAGACGTTTTTCGTCGCGGCGAGATCTATTTACGAAATTTCAGTCACCAACTTTCTCTTCCGAATGCGAAAATATTTTGTTGAGCCCATCCTACATAGGTAGGAATGATCATCAAAATAAAATAAGAGAAATCAGAGCTCGAACAGAAAGGTTTAGGTGTTCGTTTTTCCCGCGTGCTGTTCGGGAGTGGAATGGTAGAGAGATAGTATGATTGTGGTTCGATGAACCCTCTGCCAAACACTTAAATGTGAATTGCAGAGTAATCATGTAGATGTAGGTGTGGAATCGTATTCATGTAAATAAATACATAGATTTTGAAAATACGTCACTTATGCAAATACAGTTTTTATTTGTCTCTAAAAAAGTTGCAACCCCAGTCGGGGTCCAAGTATAATCGAAAACGCTGAGAAAGTATGGAAGTGGAATCAGTAAAACCTACCGGGTGAGTGAAAGCGTTCAGATAACTGGCCTTCTGTCAGCGACTCGGCGACAGGCGGCTCTGTCGCATCGAGTGGGAGCACTGAAGCACAGAGGCTGAGCGAAGACACTCACAAGGCTGGTTTACAGAGACTTGGTGATTATGTTGCAAAATAGTGACAAACGTCTTAATTTGAGGAGGAAATTTCTATGAACGTACTTTCGGTGCTCAGCATTCTATGGTGGTCAAACACGGACTGAGGAAACACCGGAACAGAAGAGCATCGAAGCGTCTGAGATGTGCTGCTGTAGAAGGAAGTTAAAAATTAGGGGGATTGAAAAAACAACGAAGAAGGACATTCTTCTCAGACTCCGTGAAGAGAGGAACTGATGGAAAACAGTGACAAGAAGAAAGGATGATACGACATGTGTTACGACATCTGTAGAGGGTAGCAACTGTACGGGGAGACAGGCATCTGAATACATCCAGCAAACAATTGAGGACGTAGGATGCAAATGCTACCCTGAGATCAAGAGGTTGGCGCAGCAGAAGAATTCGTAGCGGGTCGCATCAAGCCAGTGCGAAGCACTGTGATGCATTCTGTAACCGAAGTTTTACTGATTTTTTTTTTCCCTTCGTATATCCATAATTGAAACGGACGACTTGGGACGTCAGCTAGTATAATATACGTTAAAAAATGACGAAATTCCTCCAGCTGTATTAAGGTGTTAGTTTTGTTGGCAACTAGTTTCGATGTTACAACATCATCTTCTGCCCATACTTATTGACAGCAGCCGTATGTGTCTAACACTAGTTGTTAGTAGTGAGATAGGCGTGTTCCATGCGGAAGGCAGGTAGTTCTAGTGAGGAATGCCTTACACTTTTTATTGTTGAAGGTCAGTAGCAATGTTTCGCACTCTGCAGTTTTGTTGTTTAAATACTTTTGCAATTTTTATTCATCTTCTGATGACTTTACTGCACGGTAACGAGTGGTATCATCTGCAAACAAACTGTGAGAGGTGCTCTGATTGTCACTATTAAATTTTTAATCGATTACTCTCCGTTTTCGTTTATAGGGTTCCCTACCTCACTCCGTAAAGATGGAACCACTTTATCGTCTGTCTGTCTGTCCGACTGTTAAAAACACTTTTTGTCAACAACGGGTAAATCTGTCAAGTTTAGATTTCTGTCAAAGACTAAGGTCTACAATCCCTTGCTGGTGTAAAAAATTGGAGCTTCCAAGTCAACGCAATCAAAAGATAAGGCGATGTATGTCACATATTTTGATACTCGCAAACTCACTAATCACAATCTTTAGGGTACTTACCGTTGGCCTAAAATCATGAAATTTGGCAGGATCAGAGTTCCACAGTTCAAGTAAGAAAAAAAAAACGAAAATTGTTAATTTGTAATTATGTCACAAGAAAAAGATTTTTTTTGTCGTTTGTTGTCCGACTGTCTGTCAGACTGCTAACACCCATTTTTCTCAGAAACCGGATTAAGTATCAAGTTGAAATTTATGCCACTTTCTAAAGTCTATGGTGCGTTGGCCTTGTAAAAATTTTAAGCTTCTTAGTCAATGTAATCAGAAGATACGGCCATTTGATCCACATGTTTTATATTCGCATATTCTTTCGTCAAAAGCTATGGGGTTCTTCCCGTTGAGCTAGAATTATGATATTTGACAAGAAGCAGAGTTTGACGGTACAAGCAAAGGGAAAGGAACCACAAATCGTTGATTGGTAATACACGAAACAATATTTTTTCATTTTTTATCCGGTTGTCTGTCTGTCCTTTTGTCAAGACCTCCTTTTGCTTATGAATGGGTAGACGCATATCTCACCCATATCGACAACGCAAAAATCGTTGATATTCTCGATTCTCGAGCCGGATGAACCGTCTGCACACGTAACTAAGTTTGTGCAGGAGGAAGCCTTGCTGCGCGAGTCTTAATCGCTCTTATCCGCATTTCTGTTACAGGCCTTACTGCACATTTATCCACAACAGTTAATTAGAGCTGCGCCAAATGGAAATCTGTCAGAGTCTTTTTGTATCGCCACTGCGACACTCGGCCGTCCAGCCTCGTGCTCGTCTGCGCGTTCGACACCCTCCTCACTGTTACGTTATATATATATATATATATATATATATATATATATATATATATATATTATTTTTAATTCATGTACCAACTTTAGATTTTGAACGTGATGACTAAAATATAGTTGCCGTTAGCTGAATTGAATGTAATTTCGTTAATTTCTATTTATTGATTGCAAAGCAAGACTCGAGAGAATTTCGATTGTTGCCATGGAGCGGCCAAGATAAAACTTACTGTACTCGTGGAATCTGTATAATTTAAAAAATGAAATTTGACGTTAAATTAATCATCTGTTGCAATTTAGAAAGGTTCTTACAACGAAATCTCTCGCATTTACAGTTACTATTATCACTTTGAAAAAATAAATTAATACTTCGGCGCGTAATGGCCGACCAGAGGCTGCAGCGCAAATTACTGAAAAAAATGCTTATTAAAAATAATTAGCCGCTGCGACCATTTGACGTGACAACTATTATAAAGAAATTCATTTTGTGATAACAATAGTTAGTTTGTTTTAGCAGAATACAGAATAACTTACATAAAATATGTGTAGCCGGTCAGTGGCTGCCTTCCGTATCGCGAAACAAAACAGTGTGTCTACCATAAAGTACGTCCGTCCTCGTCGGCCGAACAATCGCGTCTCTTAGCGATCCTTTTTTGTTTTCATAGATATGTTTTAAATAAAGCTACTTCTAAATTATCGCTGCATATCAGCTTTTTCTTTTTTTTTTTCAAAAACATTAACTGTATCTTTTATACTAATTACGTTCATAAAATGCGTTAAGTGTTTACAAATAATTTTTAGTTCACCCTTAACACTTCACAATATTGTTCACTGCTTACAACCGATAAAAACTTCAAGATTTATGTGACGTACCGTCACAGCACGCCGCGCGTGTAGCCACCGGACCGCCGGCCGCTCGCCGTGCTCCGCGTGGGAGTGAGTCGCGTGACGTCACTGTACGTCGCGCGTAGCCACCAGCTGCAGATCGCGTGCCACCGATCGATCGCGCGAAGTACTTGCGTGACGCACTAGGCGTGCGCCGGCGCTACGCGGCACCGGATAAGAGAGGATTCGATAAGATAGTACGCGGCAGGTCGCGTGCCTCGAGCGTCTTCGTAACGGGAGGCCTCGTCAGGGCCAGACAGGCGTCGGTGACTGTCGACTGCTTGCACCGAATACTGCTGCAAATTCAAACTTGCATACGTCCAATATGTAAGTAACACACAAATTATGCAGCATTGCATGCGGTATGCAAAATTTCACGTGCCAGACTTCCTGGCAGAAGCTGACATATTCTTAACGGGGTGAAATCGTCAGACATAATAATAGCTTCTCGAATGCGCCACGGGACTGCTATAAGGCCGTTTCTCACATCACTGTGTAACTGCCAAGTCGTCCCCCCTGGTAGCTGAGTGGTCAGTGCGACGGAATGTCATATACTACTGGCCATTACAATTAATACGCCCCGAAGATGAGGTGCTACAGACGCGAAAAAAATTAAATGAAATGTCGTATGACGATGGCCTCCCGTCGGGTAAACCGTTCGCCTGGTGCAAGTCTTTCCAGTCGACGCCACTTCAGCGACTTGCGCGTCGATGGGGATCAAATGATGATGATTAGGACAACACAACACGCAGTCCCTCAGCGGAGAAAATCTCCGACCCAGCCGGGAATCGAACCCGGGCCCTTTGGACTGACAGTCGGTCACGCTGACCACTCACCTACCGGGGTCGGACTACAGACGCGACATTTAACCAACAGGAAGAACATGCTGTGATATGCAAATGATTAGCTTTTCAGAGCATTCACACAAGTTTGGCGCCGGTGGCGATACCTGCAACGTGTGACATGAGGAAAGTTTCCAACCAATTTCTCATACACAAACAGCAGTTGACAGGCGTTGCCTGGTTCAAATGGCTCTGAGCCCTATGGGGATAAACATCTGAGGTCATCAGTCCCCTAGAACTTAAAACTACTTAAACCTAACTAACTTTAGGACATCACACACATCCATGCCCCAGGCAGGATTCGAACCTGCGACCGTAGCGGTCAGGCGGTTCCAGACTGAAGCGCCTAGATCCGCTCGGCCACTCCGGCCGGCCGTTGCCTGGTGAAACGTTGTTGTGATGCCACGTATGAGGAGGAGAAATGCGTACCATCACGTTTCCGACTCTGATAAAGATCGGATTGTAGCCTATCGCGATTGTGGTTTATCGTATCGCGACATTGCTGCTCGCATTGGTCGAGATCCCATGGCTGTTAGCAGAATATGGAATCGGTGGGTACAGGAGGGTAATACGGAACGCCGTGCTGGATCCCACCGGCCTCGTATCACTAGCAGTCGAGATGACAGCCATCTTATCCGCATGGCTGTAACAGATCGTGCAGCCACGTCTGGATCCCTGAGTCAACAGATGGGAACGTTTGCAAAACAACAACCATCTGCACAAACAGTTCGACGACGTTTGCAGCAGCATGGATGGTTCAAATGGCTCTGAGCACTATGGGACTTAACATCTGAGATCATCTTTCCGCTAGAACTTAGAACTACTTAAACCTAACTAATCTAAGCACATCACACACATCCATGCCCGAAGCAGGATTCGAACCTGCGACGTAGCGGTCACGCGGTTCCAGCCTGAAGCGCCTAGAAGCGCTTGGCCACACTGGCCGGCAGCAGCATGTACTATCAGATCAGAGACCATGGCAGTGGTTACCCTCGACGCTGCATCACAGACTGGAGCGCCTACGATGGTGTACTCAACGACTAACCTGGGTGCACGAATGGCAAAACGCCATTTTTTCGGATGAATCGAGGTTCTGTTTACAGCATCATGATGGTCGCATCCGTGTTTGACGACATCGCGGTGAACGCACATTGGAAGCGTGCATTCGTCATCGCCATACTGGCGTATCACGCGACGTGACGGTATGGGGTGCCATTGGTTACACGTCTCTGTCACCTCTTGTTCGCATTGACGGCACTTTGAATAGTGGACGTTACATTTCATATGTGTTACGACCCGTGGCTCTACCCTTCATTCGACGCCTGCAAAACCCTACATTTCAGCAGGATAATGCATGACCGCATGTTGCATGTCCTGTACGGGCCTTTCTGGATACAGAAAATGTTCGCCTGCTGCCCTGGCCAGCGCATTCTCCAGATCTCTCATCAATTGAAAACGTCTGGTCAATGGTGGCCGAGCAACTGGCTCGTCACAATATGCCAGTCACTACTCTTGATGAACTGTGGTATCGTGTTGAAGTTCCATGCGCAGATGTACCTGTACACGCCATCCCAGCTCTGTTTGGCTCAATGGCCAGGCGTATCAAGGCCGTTATTACGACCAGAGGTGGTTGTTCTGGGTACTGATTTCTCAGGATCCATGCGCCCAAATTGCGTGAAAATGTAATCACATGTCAGTATAATATATTTGTGCAATGAATACCCGTTTATCGTCTGCATTTCTTCTTGGTGTAGTAATTTTAATGGCCTGTAGTGTACCTAACGGCCCTTGGTTGGATTCTTAGCTGGGTCGGAAATTTTCTCCGCTGAGGGACTCGGTGCTGTGTTGTCCTAATCATCATCACTTCATCTCCATCGAGAAGGAAGTCGCCGAAGTGGCGTCAGTTTGAAAGACTTGCACGAGAGGAACGGTCTACCCGACGGGAGGCCCTAGCCACACGGCATTTATTTACTGCCAAGTAATGTAGTTCAAACAAAGTTGGACTATTCATAGAAAAAACTGTTACACTGTAGAACAGAAAGTAACAGAAATTCGCAATGAGACGAACAGAAATTGCTCTTTTATGGAAACACAATAATTTCACTTAAGTCACCTTAATTAATGACCCTCCCCTGAACATTACGGAAAGCAGGACGTGGGTCTTCATAGGATATGTGTGACTTAGGATTAGCATGGAAGGTCAAGGCCCCTATAATATCACTCCTTAAACACAACAACTAGTAGATTAATAAATCAACAATTTATTCAAGACCACATTTATGAAACAGCTAACATACAATCACCACGTGGCCGTCTTGAAAACATTATCCAAAATGACTAATAGCTTCCTTCTCAAAGAAGCAGCAAATTAGAGTTACTTAATGAACAATAAATCAGAAGTAATTTAAAGGTGGCTCCGATAAAAAAAAATTTTGAGCAATACACGACCAGCACAATACGTTACACTTAATATAATTCATTGGCAAGCAAATTTAATTTTTTTAAAATACATGAGTGATGTTACATGTTTACCAAACGGGCAGTGACGCCAGGCTTCCCTGGGCAAAAGGTGACTTAACTTAAAATGCCGGAAGCAGCAGACCAGCCGTCGAAAACAACACCTAAACGCCGGGGCATAACCAGGAGTCACTTCCCATTAGAAGGTACGTCACAGCTTCTGTGCAACGAAGCAGAACGTGGCGCTGCTCTCACAGACCCCAACTCGCAGAAAACTGGAACACAAACAGACCGCAGAAAACACAGCAAACACCAAGCAAACATCAGTTAATATAAGTTAAGAGATCAATAAACAATATTATTTAAAAAACCGATAAGTGCTTTCAATAGAAACTAGTTAAATTTTGCAACAATATCAAAGCTGTAAAACGTTTAAACTAAGTCTTGTACACAAATGGAATGCTGTAAAATAATATCAGACCTTTTCACTCTCATAGTTTACCCAACGGTATTCACACATATGATTAAGGCCGACAATGTATACCAAGATGAAGTGGAAATAATTTCAAGATAACGTCATGTTATTCAAATGCACAACTTCACAACAGCCGGCCGGAGTGGCCGAGCGGTTCTAGGCGCTACAGTCTGGAACCGCGCGATCGCTACGGTCGCAGGTTCGAATCCTACCTCGGGCATGGATGTGTGTGATGTCCTTAGGTTAGTTAGGTTTAAGTAGTTCTAAGTCTAGGGGACTCATGACCTCATATGTTAAGTCCATAGTGGCTCTGAGCACTATGGGACTCAACTGCTGAGGTCATTAGTCCCCTAGAACTTAGAACTAGTTAAACCTAACTAACCTAAGGACATCACAAACATCCATGCCCGAGGCAGGATTCGAACCTGCGACCGTAGCGGTCTTGCGGTTCCAGACTGCAGCGCCTTTAACCACACGGCCACTTCGGCCGGCACTAGACTATGACTTAATGTCTTCAATATCTTACAGTTACTACATCTTTTGGGGACGCTGATTTCCTTGAAGGAAGTAATGACTGCTGATGTCCATGCGATCACACCCCTTGGCGGCTGCTCTTACTTGAACAACACATGCATTAGGGCAACCAACCAAAAAGTGACAGTCGCTACAACGCAAATAGTTCCACGAAACGAAAGCACCAAAACCACTTACACCTTCGGTGGAGAGCGTCGTTCGAGATGGTCTCGAGGAATGGGTCTGTCCGAGAAAACAGGCACCAAAGCAGGGCGACAAGCAGCGCCCGGAGTTGACATCAGGCAGGTGCACCACGAACTCGCGACCGCCTTACGAGGTACACCGGCCGTGCCGCTGCTGGCCGAGCCCGCGTGTTTTGCTGGTTCGTCCCCTGAAGCACGTCCTAGCCCCTCGGAGCGAGTCCGACGACCAACTCTCCGACCGCAAATACCCGCCGCCAGACCACAACAGGGGCAAAGACCGTAGTACAGCCGGGTAATCGATAGTCGTGCCAAAGAGCTGGTGTGCCAGAAAAGGCGCACCACGGCCCAATGTGTATTGACTACAGATGGTAGTGCAAGCTCTACAACGCGCTTCCATGCTGGGCACAGGGTTGGTAAGGAGTTCTTGTGATGGGACGTTGAATTTCTCCATCGGCGTCGTTGGTTGACAAGTGCCGGATGGTCGTTGGTGCATGTGAGCGGCCTTCAATACGTCTCCCCGACGCACCCCACACGTGCTCGACGGGTTTTAATTCGGTGGAAAAAATGGTTCAAATGGCTCTGAGCACTATGCCACTTAACTTCTGAGATCATCAGTCCCCTAGAACTTAAACCTAACTAACCTAAGGACATCACACACATCCATGCCCGAGGCAGGATTCGAACCTCTCGGCCACTCAATTCGGTGGAACCGCCAGGATATTCCGCTCACTGAATATCCTCTCATGCACAAGAATGCACCCTGGGAAAGACGGGGAGGAAGTACAGTGTCACGATAACGTAGACTGGTTCTTGTTGCGTGTTCAAAGATTTGGACAGCAGTACGTCCGTGCAGCATCACGCCTCCCAGTTCGACAATGCTCGACGCTCGCTCTCTAGAAGAACGTAGCTTTCCAAAAGGTTGGAAAAGGGCTCATGTCATCTCCGTTTTCAGGAAGGGACGTCAAACAGATGTGAAGAACTATAGACCTATATCTCTAACGTCGATCAGTTGTAGAATTTTGGAACACGTATTATGTTCGAGTATAATGACTTTTCTGGAGACTAGAAATCTACTCTGTACGAATCAGCGTGGGTTTCGAAAAAGACGATCGTGTGAAACCCAGCTCGCGCTATTCGTCCACGAGACTCAGGAGCTCATAGACACGGGTTCCGAGGTAGATGCCGTGTTTCTTGACTTCCGCAAGGCGTTAGATACAGTTCCCCACAGTCGTTTAATGAACAAAGTAAGAGCATATGGACTATCAGACCAATTGTGTGGTTGGATTGAAGAGTTCCTAGATAACAGAACGCAGCATGTCATTCTCAATGGAGAGAATCTTCCGAAGTAAGAGTGATTTCAGGTGTGCCGCAGGGGACCGTTGCTATGCACAATATATATAAATGTGGATAACATCGGAAGTTCACTGAGGCTCTTTGCGGATGATGCTGTAGTATATAGAGAGGCTGTAACGATGGAAAATTGGATTGAAGTGCAGGAGGACCTGCAACGAATTGAGCCATGGTGCAGGGAATGGCAATTGAATCTCACTTTAGACAAGTATAATGTGCTGCGAATACGTAGAAAGAAAGATCTTTAATCATTTAGCTACAATATAAGAGGTCAGCAACTGGAAGCAATTAATTCTATAAATTATCTGCAAGTGGGCATTAGGAGTGATTTAAAATGGAATGACCATATAAAATTAATCGTCGGTAAAGCAGATGCCAGACTGAGACTCATTGGAAGAATCCTAAGGAAATGCAGTCCGAAAACAAAGGAAGTAGGTTACACTACACTTGCTCGCCGACTGCTTGAATACAGCTCACCGGTGTGGGATCCGTACCAGATAGAAGAGATAGAGAAGATCCAACGGAGAGCAGCGTGCTTCGTTACAGCATCATTTAGTAATCGCAGAGATGATGACTCCAGTGGAAGACTCTGCAAGAGAGACGCTCAGTAGCTCGGTACGGGCTTTTGTTAAAGTTTCGAGAACATACCTTTACCGAGGAGTCAAGTAGTATATTGCTCCCTCCTACGTGTATCTCGCGAAGATACCATGAGAATGAAACCAGAGAGACTAGAGCCCACACAGAGACATACCGACAATCTTTCTTTTCACGAACAATACGAGACTGGAATAGAAGGGATAACCGATAGAGGTACTCAAGGTATCCTCCGACACATACCGTTAGGTGGTTCGTGGAATATGGATGTAGATGTAGATATGGCGACAGGTGGCGACACGTACCCAGCCATGAAGATCGTTGACCATGTTCGTTTCGGTAGTCCTGCTATTAGAGTGTCGCGCATATTGGCCTCCAGATCTTTGAACACGGTACATTTACCAGTCAATGATATTGTGACACTGTACTCCTTATTCATGTGCGTTTATTCAGGGGTGTATTCGCCCTTTTATTCATTCGCATCGACAATGCGGGAGTATATTGGACGAATTGACCGGTCTGCCCGTTCCCTCGACTTAAATCGCATACACCAAGTGTCGGGTGCGTTGGAGAGACGAGCTGCAGGACGCGCACGTACACCAATGACCATCCAGCACTTGTCAACCGTGCTGGTGTAGGAAGGCTTGTGGCAGCACGGCAGAACGTTGCAGAGCGTCTGCTGCCGTCCGTGATGACTCGAACTCTATTAACACGCATGTATCACAAATCGTGGCGACTTCGGTGTAATTATTGTCCTTGGATAAAAGTGTCATTTCTGCTTGCCTCATTGTGTATTACTTGGAGTTACCTACTGTAGTATATTGTAGCATACATGCCCAAGCTTTCATCGAGCTGTGTAACTTGGCAGTGACAATTATGTGAAAGCTACTTCCGCACACCAGTATATAGCGAGAACCAGAACTCCACCGACAAACTTTGAGATGTCGTTCAGGGACACCTTCTGAATATCTCAGTACCCGAGCCCCACGCTCTCAGATGGCTCGTTACCGAGCAACAATGAACCAGAGGAAAAATACTCTGTTGCAGCGCAAGAAATGTGAATATGTTCCCATTTATTTAAAGGACTGAAAAGTGGGGAACAAGCTCCCTCATTCTACCTTTCTCAGCACATTTAAAAATTTTCTCAGACATTTTGGCTTTCGAACATACTCGCACCTTTTTATGCTGAGAGAGAAGAAGACAGTTCGTGACAAAGAGACGGAAAAGATAGTAGACAGTGGTTGTGTCATGGAAAGAGCGACAAAGACAATGGCAGTGTGAGAGAAAGAGAGTGACACAGTTGCAGAACGGTGCTAGGAAAAGAGCGAAGGAGATGGTGCCAGGGGTGGGGAAGTGGTGAGGGGAGAAGGAATAAAGAGGAAGAGAAAATGGAGGTGCATGAGAGTAATTGAACCGTGAGACAGGAGTATTTGACAACGAGGAAGAGAGAGAGATAGTGGTAGTGAGACAGTAGCATGTGACGGTGCAAACCCCCGTTACTAGATGAATAGGTCTAGTATGCAAGGATTGCTTTGTGGAGAGCGAGCGCGCGACACGGTGCGCGTGGCGCGCCCGCGCGTGATTTGCAATGGCCGGTGGGATGTATGTATCAAAATCTGTAACCTTAACTGGTGAGATTGGTACTTGCTTAACCAGGGGTAGAAATCTGAGCCTATATAAGCGAGCGGCCATCTTGGCCAGGGGGCAGTCGTTGGTGAGTCGTTTTGGAGGGTGGGTGGCGAGCAAGCCCCACTTGAGGGTGGCCCATGTAGTCGTTTGAGAATTTCTTCTCGCGCCGATTTATTTCGACAAAGAGTATTGTTTAATAGTGCAAGTGTTCAAGCATATATTTGGTGAACTGGAAGTGCTACGATTATTTGTGTGAGTGCGAATTACGAGGTAAACATCGGCGTAAGTGAACACGTGGCGATCTGTGATTTCCCGCCAAAACTGCCAGAACAAAGAGGACAGTGGGACTTGCGGTTCTGTTCGAATTGTTTGAATAAGTTTCGTTTATAGCAGCCTACATTACTGCTATTCGGGGCTCTGAGTCAAATTATTATTAAAGTAAAACTGTAAACCGTCTCACCAGTGCTAATTTCATTGTGTGAAAGAAAAGGGCAACGCCAATAAATAGTGATTGCACTGTGTCGTGGAAAACTGATTTTAGTATAATAATCGCCTAATTCTTGTTCCCTAGCATAAACTGTACTTACGAATAATTAATTCAAAAACTATAACAAATGCACGAGTGTGGAGTGTACTAATGCACCAAGTGTGGAAACCATCCCCTGAGACTTATGTGAAAGCCAAAATTTGCAGAATATTTTTTAAGCAACATTTGTATATGCGCATTCGTGTGACCTCTTCAACCGCACTTCTTTATTTATACCGTCCTGTCGCAAGCAGTAGGAAGGAAGGAATGAGATATTAGCAGTAAGAGAGAGCAAGAGGGACACAATGACGGTGACAGGAAACTGTAGAAGTAGGGCAGAACGAAGAGGACTGTGGCTGACGCAGAAGACAGTGACAAAAATGGCTCTCAGCACTATGGGACTTAACATCTGTGGTCATCAGTCCCCTAGAACGTAGAACTACTTAAACCTAACTAACATAAGGACATCACACACATCCATGCCCGAGGCAGGATCCGAACCTGCGACCGTATCGGTCACGCGGTTCCAGACTGAAGCGCCTAGAACCGCACAGCCACACCGACAGTGACAGAGAGACACTAAGAGATAATAACGATTAGATGAGCTAAAAGAATGATTGGGAAAGGGCAGCTGTGAGTGGATGGCTATGAGCAACGCAGTGATGGAGTAGTGGGTATGGGAGGAGCGTGTTGCGCTTTGAGAAGAGTTGCATTTTAAAATTTCAGATTTGGCCAATATTTACACAAAATTAAAATCAAAAGCAAGTTGCTATCAAGTCTTCGAATCAAGCACTAGTGTAACGGTTGAATTCACGACATACAGAAATTTATGACTCTATATGACATTTTCGTTTATTTGGAGAGACGCATATGGGGCCTGAAGATGGCATATTGAAATGCTGAAATTAGTAGCCTTCAAAATAAAATAATATCTTAAGTTAAACAGCTGTTGGTGGATTTCATTGACATTGACAGTTATTTAGCCAGCCGGTGTCCCCCGTCCATGATGGACGAACAGAAGTTGCTCGATGTCCTTCTGAGCGATAGCGTGCCAAATTCTGTCCAATTGGAGCGTCAGATCGTCAAAACACCGAGCTGGTTGGACGGCCCGTTTCATAATTCTCCAAATATTGTCAGCTGGTGGAGAGATCCGGCGACATTGCTATCCGAGGTACGGTGTGACAAGCGCGAACACTAGCAGTAGAAGCTTATCACCATGTGCAGGAGGGAATTATCTTGCTGAAATGTAAGCTCATAATGGCTTTCCACGAAGGACAACAAAACGGGACGTGGAATACCGTCAACGTGCAACTGTGCTGTATGGGTGCCGCGGATGACAACCAAAGGAGTTCTGCTGTGAAAAGAAATGGCAGTCTCCGACCGTCACTTCTGGTTGTTGGGCCGTATGGCAGACGACAGTCATGCTGGTATCCCACGGGTGTGCAGCACGCCTCGAGACACATCTGGAATCTCATTGACTGGAGTAGAATTGCCTTCAGTTATGAGTCCTACTTGGAATTGAGCCCCAATGACCAGCGTAGACGTCGTCTGGAGGCGTCACACACTGCGGAGGGAGACCAACCCGACTGTCGTCCACCATAGGGGCCGACAACGAGCAGTGATAGTCTGGGGTACTATTTAATTTCATAACAGGACCCATTTGCCTCGTAAATAATAGATCTCAGCTATCAGTCGTCATTTTTAAATGTTATGGGCAGATCTGGATTTCAGCTAGAAACTAGCCATTCTCAATGCACTATCATTTTTGGTCAATGCATGTAATACCTGTTGGTCGAGCTTCATCCACAGTTCCTTGAACCTGTGGATGAAGCCCGACCAACAGGTATTACATGAATTGACCAAAAATGATAGTGCATTGAGAATGGCTAGTTTCTAGCTGTAATCTAGATCTGCCAATAACATTTGAAAAGAACAACCGATTGCTGAAATCTATTATTTAGAAGTCAATATAACAGTCGCTGCGAGCAACAACCTTCTGAATGGAAGGTAACCTGAGGACCCATTTGGTTGTCATCTGCAGACCCTTACAGCACAGTGGTATATCGACGATATCCTGCGCCCAATTCTGTTGTTCTTCATAGCATGCCATCATGGTCTTACATTTCAGAATGATAATGGCCGCCTGCACACGCCGAGAGTCTGTATTGCTAGTCTTCGTGCCTACGAAAGCATACCTTTGCAAGCAAAGTCGCCGGAACTCTCCCTGACTGAGAACGTTGGACCAGTATGGGTGGGGCTCTCCAACCAGCTCGCGATCTACTGTGCCAAAAGGACAGAGATTGGCACGATATCCCTCAGGAGCACATCCAACCACACCGTCAAATGGTTCAAATGGCTCTGAGCACTATGGGACTTAACATCTGAGGTCATCAGTCCCCTAGAACTTAGAACTACTTAAACCTAACCTAAGGACATCACACACATCCATGCCCGAGGCAGGATTCGAACCTGCGACCATAGAGGTCGCGCGGTTCTAGAACCGCTCGACCACCCCGGCCGGCAACCACACCGTCAGTCAGTGCCCATGCATAAGGGCCAGAGGTGGGCCAACGAATTACTGACTTGGCCAATTTGTGAAGCTCTTCCTCTTTAATAAATCATCTATTTTTTCTGGAATTGTAATCGTTTGAATGTCATCACAGTTACACGATTCCGTCCCATTCGGGTAATTCCTTCGTAGTGCGACGTTATTTTACTCTCGTAATGTCTAGATCGATGCTTGCAATCGGTCGTAGACGGACGAAAAGAGTGGAAAACTCGTCAGAAGGTAGCTGGGTGCAGGCGCAGCGAGGAGCTGGTGAGGTAGGGCAGCGACAGCGACAGCGTGCGGTAGTCAGGTAACTCGCCCGGTCATAACTTCTCGGATCCGCCGGGCCAGTTGTTTCTTTGTGACGTCACCGTGCGTGCTGAGCCGCGCCCCTGGAGCGGCTGCCCAGCCTAGCCGGGCTGGCGCTGGCCCGGGCCGCGCGCCGCCGCTCACCCTTGGCCTTTGCTGACCCGCCAAACCCGCTGCCCGTGTTCCGCCCCCCTGCTCCTCGCCCCACCCACACCAGTGTTCCGGAATTCCGCTGCTCGCCACACACTTGCGTTCAACTTGCGTCACCATCACTCGCCACACAATGTCGCACTTAGCGCCGCCATAATCACTTCCTGCGCTAGTGCACTAAAAACACGCCGGTCAGTTTTCATCTGTCTCGTCCCAGTGGCAAATACCGGGTGATCAAAAAGTCAGTATAAATTTGAAAACTGAATAAATCACGGAATAATGTAGATAGAGAGGTACACACACGCTTGGAATGACATGGGGTTTTATTAGAATCAAAAAAATACAAAAGTTCAAAAAATGTACGACAGATTGCGCTTCATCTGATCAGAATAGCAATAATTAGCATAACAAAGTAAGACAATGCAAAGATGATGTTCTTTACAGGACATGCTCAATATGTCCACCATCATTCCTCAACAATAGCTGTAGCCGAGGAATAATGTTGTAAAGAGCACTGTAAAGCATGTCCGGAGTTATGGTGAGGCCATGGCTTCGGATGTTGTCTTTCAGCATCCCTAGAGATGTCGGTCGATCACGATACACTTGCGACTTCAGGTAACCCCAAAGCCAATAATCGCACGGACTGAGGTCTGGGCACCTGGGAGGCCAAGCATGATGAAAGTGGCAGCTGAGGACACGATCTTCACCAAACGACGCGCGCAAGAGACCTTTCACGCGTCTAGCAATATGGAGTGGAGCGCCATCCTGCATAAACATCGTACGTTCCAGCAGGTGTTTATCAGCCAGGCTGGGGATGATGCGATTCTGCAACATATCGGCGTACTTCTCACCCGTTACGGTAGCAGTTACAAAACCAGAATCACGCATTTCCTCGAAGAAAAAAGGCCCGATAACGGTAGATGTGGTAAATCCAACCCATACCGTGACTTTCTCGTCGTGCAATGGAGTTTCCACGACAGTTCTAGGATTTTCGGTAGCCCAAATTCTGACAGACCCTCGGAGCGTGAAATTAGCTTCGTCGGTCTACAACACGTTACTCAACCAATCGTCATCTTCCGCCATCTTTTGAAGCGTCCACTCCGCAAATGCCCTCCGCTTGAATAAATCGCCAGGTAACAGTACATAATGCCGATGGATTTTGTACGAATAGCATCGGAGGGTACGCGTAAGTGCCAACCAAACAGTAGTGTATGGAATGTCCGTGGTTTATTAAGTTTACAAATTTATACTGACTTTTTGATCACCCAGTACTTTTGGTCTTCAGTCCGGAGACTGGTTTGACGCAGCTGGTCTATCCTGTGCAAACACCTTCGTCACTGCATAACTACTGTTGTCTCGTCCAGAGATCGCAGGGGACATCGAAGTCGCCAGTGCGGATCCATACGACAAACATTGTCGAGGCCTCGCCGCAATCCTCAACAACACATGCCAGGCGCTCCCCGAGGCGCCCCTCTTGTCCCAGTATAACAGCGCCCTCACGCGCAGGCCACTATAGAGTCGAGCGATGAAGAACTCGTCAATCGTCTGGTTGATTTGAGGGAGGGGACAAAGAAGCGAGATCATCGTTCGCATCGGGTTAGGGAAGGAAGTCGGCCGTGACCTTTCAAAGCAACCACCCCGGCATCTGCCTGAAGCGATTTAGGGAAATCACGGAAAACCTAAATCAGGATGGGGGGACGCGGGTTTGACCCGTCGTCCTCCCGAATGCGAGTCTAGTGTGCCAACCACTGCGCCACCTCGCTCGGTATATCAAGAGCCTTGCACAGTTTGAGACATCAGCTGCAGCAGTCGACATCGTCGACTTCCAAAGTGACAGTAAAAGTTTCTGATGAAATGCACGTCGTAATATTGAACATTGTACATCAAGAAAACACTTTGCTACGTAGAGCAACAAGTGATGCTTTGCTAGTCTGCGACAGTTGTAAATTATCCAGTACTCCTGTAGCAAAGAAATATGTCAGAGTTAAGTAAATTGATGGAAAGTCATTGAGTAAAAGAAGTATTATCTAACATTCCCCAAGAAAGTGTTATAGGCCCTCTGCTGTTCGTGATCCATATAAACGATTTAGTGGACAATCTGAGCAACTCTCTTGCATCGTTTGCAAATGATGCTGTTTTATACCGTCTTATAAACTTATCAGATGATCAAAAGAAAATGGAAAACAATTTACACCAGGTATCTTTATGTTGCGAAAAGCAGGAATGAAATCTAAATGATGAAAAGTGTGCCGGCCGGAGTGGCCGAGCGGTTCTAGGCGCTACAGTCTGGAACCGCGCGATCGCTATGGTCGCAGGTTCGAATCCTGCCTCGTACATGGATGTGTGTGATGTCCTTAGGTTAGTTAGGTTTAAGTAGTTCCAAGTTCTAGGGGACTGATGACCTCAGAAGTTAAGTCCCATAGTGCTCAGAGCCATTTGAACCATTTGAGCCATGAAAAGTGTGAAGTAATCCGCATGATTACAAATACGAATCCGCTAAATTTCGGTTACAGGATAAATCACACATATGTAAATTGAACCAAATACATAGGGATTACAGTTACGAACAACTTAAATTGGAACCATCACACGGATAATGTTGTGGGGAAAGTCAACCAAAGACTGATTTATTGGCCCGTCTACTAAAGAGACTGAGCCGTGTTGTGGCTCTCGTTGGCGCCGTTAGTGGGTTGGCATCGTGTAACAGGGATAGTGGTGTCTCGTTTTCTTCTTCTGTTTACTGGCGCCAGTACGTTTGCTAGCGTTGTCTGTCCGCGAGTGGCAGCAGTAGCGGCTATAGATATCTAGTACCGTGGTACTATCTTTGGAAGGGACGTCAAGTGTTTTCCAGGTCGAGTGTGCCAGGTAGTTCGGTCGGGACGGAGCAGCGGCGAGGTCCGGCAGCACGCGGGCACTGCCGGATCGAGGGGCTGTAGTTGCGAGGGACACAACTTTATGTCCACCAGACCCAGGACGTTTAAGTTGAGTGAACATTAACCCAGTAGTGAAACCTCCACTATTTTGAGATCACGCCGTTTGTTCGCGCGTTGCTGCTCGCAGGGTCGCTGAGACGAAGAGCAACGGGTGGAGTGTTTGGAGTTAGCGAAAGAAATTAGCCGTCCTCCACTTCTTATTTTTAATCATTGAATTCCTTGTGTTAATTGGTGAAGTTCAACCAGCAGTATTTTTCTGCCTAGTGGCCGCTAACGCCCCAGTTACATGCCCTGGAGGTTAGCATATTTTCGCGGCAGTGTAGCTTTCCTCGCCGCTGCTGTCCGGTAAGGCGTGTAGTTCGACATCCTCCTTGATTGTGGTTCTGATATTTTGTTCTTTTGGACTACCTTGGTCGTAGTGGTACCTTCTGCTTCTGAACACCGAATTCTGAAGACGCAGTGATGTCCGCCGGTTCCGCCTTGCCTGGATTATTCCATAATTGTGTTGGTTACCAGACGTTAGGTGGATTTTGCAAGAGTGTTGGACTGCGTTTAAACTGTCACTAGTGTGAGTTGCCATCCAGTTAAGTGAATACAGCTCTTGGCTGCCTGTCTCATCGGTTAGGAAGTTGTGCGACTTTCCCAGGCCGATCCTTGGAGCACTGTCTGAAGCCAACTTCTCTCTTGGGTTGATCAAATTGTCATGATTGTTTTTTTTTTTTAAATATTTTGGGTTATTACTTTTGTGGCCTTCAGCCGACAAGTAATTTGAAATTCTTGACAATAAGGCCTTCAGACGTGAATGCAACTTGTCTTTGTTGTTGTGGTATTCAGTCCTGAGACTGGTTTGATGCAGCTCTCCATGCTACTCTATCCTGTGCAATCTTCTTCATCTCCCAGTACCTACTGCAGCCTACATCCTTCTGAATCTGCTTAGTGTATTCATCTCTTGGTCTCCCTCTACGATTTTTACCCTCCACGCTGCCCTCCAATGCTAAATTTGTGATCCCTTGATGCCTCAAAACATGTCCTACCAACCGATCCCTTCTTCTAGTCAAGTTGTGCCACAAACTTCTCTTCTCCCCAATCCTATTCAATACCTCCTCATTAGTTACGTGATCTACCCACTTTATCTTCAGCATTCTCCTGTAGCACCACATTTCGAAAGCTTCTATTCTCTTCTTGTCCAAACTGCTTATCGTCCATGTTTCACTTCCATACATGGCTACACTCCATACAAGTACTTTCAGAAACGACTTCCTGACACTTAAATCTATACTCGATGTTAACAAATTTCTCTTCTTCAGAAACGATTTCCTTGCCATTGCCAGTCTACATTTTATATCCTCTCTACTTCTACCATCATCAGTTATTTTCCTCCCTAAATAGCAAAACTCCTTTACTACTTTAAGTGTCTCATTTCCTAATCTAATCCCCTCAGCATCACCCGACTTAATTCGACTACAGTCCATTATCCTCGTTTTGCTTTTGTTGATGTTCATCTTATATCCTCCTTTCAAGACACTGTCCATTCCGTTCAACTGCTTTTCCAAGTCCTTTGCTGTCTCTGACAGAATTACAATGTCATCGGCGAACCTCAAAGTTTTTACTTCTTCTCCATGAATTTTAATACCTACTCCGAATTTTTCTTTTGTTTCCTTTACTGCTTGCTCAATATACAGATTGAATAACATCGGGGAGAGGCTACAACCCTGTCTCACTCCTTTCCCAACCACTGCTTCCCTTTCATGCCCCTCGACTCTTATAACTGCCATCTGCTTTCTGTACAAATTGTAAATAGCCTTTCGCTCCCTGTATTTTACCCCTGCCACCTTCAGAATTTGAAAGAGAGTATTCCAGTTAACGTTGTCAAAAGCTTTCTCTTAGTCTACAAATGCTAGAAACGTAGGTTTGCCTTTTCTTAATCTTTCTTCTAAGATAAGTCGTAAGGTTAGTATTGCCTCACGTGTTCCAACATTTCTACGGAATCCAAACTGATCTTCCCCGAGTTCCGCTTCTACCAGTTTTTCCATTCGTCTGTAAAGAATTCGCATGTTTTTTTTTAATATTTTAGTATCTCTTGGAGAAGTTTAACTATTCTTAAGAATTTGCTATCCAAGCCTTCAGTGGTCAAATTGTTTTTGAGTTATTACCATTGGGGCCTTCAGCCGACAAATAATTTGAATTTATGGTCAATAAGACTTTCAGCTGTGAATGCAACTTGCTTAAGAATTTTTTTGTTAGACATTGTGTAGTAACAGTTAAATTTGGTAATTGTTCCTTATTATCAACTTCATTTGCAATTAGTTCCAATTAAAGTGTACGTGATTTAAAAAAAAAAACTGAGCAACCAACGGTAACTAAGTTTCGTCCAGATCGAATCCTGCCTTTCCGTAAGTCCCATGTTTCAGAGACTGCTTTCACAACGCTTGTACGTCCTCTTCTGAAGTTTTGCTGCGATGTGTGTGATCCGCATCATTTAGGATTGACGGAGGACATCGAAATAATTCAAAGAAGGGCAACTCGTTTTGTATTATCGCGAAATAGGGGAGAGAATACAGCGAACATGGTACGCGAATTCCGGTGGCAGCTATTAAAGCAAAAGCGATTTTCGATGCGGCAGAAGCTTCTCATGCAATTCCAATCACCAACTTTCTCATCAGAGAGTGAAAATATTTTACTGGTGCCCACCTACAAAGGGAGGAAACATTCAAGTGTTCGTTTGCACATGCGCGCTGTGCGAGAGTGCAATAGCAGAGAAATAGCTTGAACGTGGTCTGGCGAACAGTAGTCATATAGATGTAGATTCATTAATGTAATAATGTCAACTACTATTTTATCGGTTGTAGCTTGACGAGCCTCTCCCGGAGCAGTCAAAGAACCCACAGTTTAGGCCAGACGAAATTGGTTTCACCAGGTCACAACTGCTGCGCCCTACGTCCACTTGAATGTGCTTCTTGTAGCCGGGCACTGGAGTGCCCTGTACAGTTTTTATACTTCACAGCTCCATCCTTTGTCAAACTGGCAGTATCTCGGCGCTGCAAGGTGTGGTGTCCTGTCTACATCTACATCTACATCTACATTTATACTCCGCAAGCCAGCCAACGGTGTGTGGCGGAGGGCACTTTACGAGTCTGTCATTACCCTCCCTTTCCTGTTCCAGTCGCGTATGGTTCGCGGGAAGAACGACTGTCGGAAAGCCTCCGTGCGCGCTCGGATCTCTCTAATTTTACATTCGTGATCACCTAGGGAGGTATAAGTAGGGGCAATCAATATATTCGATACCTCACCCAGAAACACAAAAAAATGGTTCAAATGGCTCTGAGCACTATGGGACTCAACATCTTAGGTCATAAGTCCCCTAGAACTTAGAACTACTTAAACCTAACTAACCTAAGGACATCACACACACCCATGCCCGAGGCAGGATTCGAACCTGCGACCGTAGCAGCCCCGCGGTTCCGGACTGCAGCGCCAGAACCGCACGGCCACCGCGGCCGGCTCCAGAAACACACCCTCTCGAAACCTGGACAGCAAGCTACACCGCGATTCAGAGTACCTCTCTTGCAGAGTCTGCCACTTGAGTTTGCTAAACATCTCCGTAACGCTATCACGCTTACCAAATAACCCTGTGACGAAACGCGCGGCTCTTCTTTGGATCTTCTCTATCTCCTCTGTCAACCCGACCTCGTACGGATCCGACACTGATGAGCAATACTCAAGTATAGGTCGAACGACTGTTTTGTAAGTCATCTCTTTCATTGATGCACTGCATTTCCTAAGGACTCTCGCAATGAATCTCAACCTGGCACCCGCCTTACCAACAATTAATTTTATATGATCATTCCACTTCAAATCGTTCCGTACGCATAATCCCAGATATTTTACAGAAGTAACTGCTACCAGTTTCTGTTCTGTTATCATATAATCATACAATAAAGGATCCTTCTTTCTGTGTATTCGCAATACATTACACTTGTCTATGTTAAGGGTCAGTTGCCACTCCCTGCAGATCTTCCCGCATTTCGCTGCAATTTCCTAATGCTGCAACTTCTCTGTATACTACAGCATCATCCGCGAAAAGTCGAATGGAACTTCCGACACTATCTACTGGGTCATTTATATACATTGTGAAAAGCAATGGTCCCATAACACTCCCCTGTGGCACGCCAGAGGTTAATTTCACGTCTGTAGACGTCTCTCCATTGAGAAAAACATGCTGTGTTCTGTCTGCTAAAATCTCTTCATTCCAGCCACACAGCTGGTCTGATAATCCGCAGGCTCTTACTTTGTTTATCAGGCGACAGTGGGAACTGTATCGAACGCCTTCCGGAAGTCAAGGAGAATTGCATCTATCTGGGAGCCTGTATCTAATATTTTCTGGTTCTCGTGAACAAATTAAGCGAATTGGGTCTCACACGATCGCTGTTTCCGGAATCCATGTTGATTCCTACAAGAGTAGATTCTGGATTTCCAGAAATGACATGATACGCGAGCAAAAAACATGTTCTAAAATTCTACAACAGATCGACGTCAGATATATAGGTCTATAGTTTTGCGCATCTGCTCGACGACCCTTCTTGAAGACTGGGACTACCTGTGCTCTTTTCCAATCATTTGGAACCTTCCATTCCTCTAGAGACTTGCGGTACACGGCTGTTAGAAGGGGGGCAAGTTCTTTCGCGTACTCTGTGTAGAATCGAATTGGTATCCCGTCAGGTCCAGTGGACTTTCCTCTGTTGAGTGATTCCAGTTGCTTTTCTATTCCTTGGACACTTATTTCGATGTCAGCCATTTTTTCGTTCGTGCGAGGATTTAGAGATGGAACTGCTGTGCGCTCTTCCTCTGTGAAACGGAGCTCACATTATATTTATCGAACATGGCAGGATCAGATAACTGCATAACAGCAGACATTGTAACTGTCGACCCGTGCCAGGAATCATTGTCACAAGTTACATTTAGGCGACAAAAGTCGTGGGATAGCGATATGCACATTTACACATGTTAGTAGTATTGCGTGTAAAAGGTATGAAAGGCCATCGCAAGTATTGAGTTGTCATTCGTATTCAAGTGATTCATAAGGAAAGCTTTCGAAGGTAATAGACCGCACGACGGAAATTAACAGACTACGTATTTGGAACTAGATGCATGGAACATTCCATTTCGGAAATCGTTAGGGAATTCAATGTTCCGAGATCCACAGTGTCAAGAGTGTGCCGAGAATACAAAATTGCCGACATTACCTCTCACTACGGACAATGCAGAGGCTGACGGCCTTTACTTAACGGCCGAGAGCAGTGGCGTTTGGGTAGAGTTGTCAGTGTTAACAGACAAGCAACACTGCGTGAAATAATTGCAGAGCTCAATGTGGTGTGCGACGAACGTATCTGTTAGAGCAGCGCGGCGAAATTTGGCGTTAATAGGCTATGGCAGCAGAGGACCGATGCGGGTGTCTTTGCTAACAGCACGAAATCGACTGCAGCATCCTTTCTGAACTCGTGACCACATCAGTCGGACCCTAGACGACTGGAAAACCGTGATCTGGTCAGGTGAGTCCTGATTTCAGAAGGTTAGAGCCAGTGGTAGGCTTAGAGTGTGACGCAGACCCCACGAGGACACGGACCTGTCAACAAGGCACTGTGCAAGCTGGTGGTGGCTCCATAATGGTGTGGGCTGAGTTATAGAACCCAGTAACGTGACGTCGACGCCGAGTGTTCGTCATAGACCAGGGTATCGTCAGAATTGCTCCAGGGGAGGGTGATGGCACGGCTGTTATTCTCCATACATATACTGTACATATGGTCTGACAAAAAGGGTGAGCAGCAATTTCTGGCTGTTTGCTGGTGGTGCTGTGGTTATACTGGAAGGTATTGTCATTGAATGAGTGTAGGAGTATACAAGATGTTCAAAAATGTTCAAATCTGTGTGAAATCTTATGGGACTTAACTGCTAAGGTCATCAGTCCCTCAGCTTACACACTATTAACCTAAATTATCCTAAGGACAAACACACACACCCATGCCTGAGGAAGGGCTCGAACCTCCACGGGGACCAGCCGCACAGTCCATGACTGCAGCGCCTTAGACCGCTATACAAGATGGCTTAGACGAAATTTATAATTGCTTGATGCATGCCAGTTTGCTGCAAATGTAGAAAAATGCAAGTTAATGTGGATGAGTATGATGAGTAGACTGGGCCCTCTGGTCCAACTGAGCCGATCACCGACGGAAAATGGTTATGTTCGGCTACTAGGACACCTATTTTTTTTACATTCTTTATTTCATCATTATTGTGATACAAAGTAACCTACTACCTAAATACATTAGTAGGTTCTATTTTTAACTATTTCTAAGTTCTATCTGCAGCTATTGTTATGTTTAACACTACAGGTTTTACTACAATCCATCACCACTATGGGGGGGGGGGGTGTTCTGCTGCTGTGCTGTACTATGTTATTATTTGTCTAGTGTTACCTTGATTTTAGCTTATATTGTTTGTATGCTACTTGAAGATGTTTAATTACTAATTACTATGACTACTCTACCTGCAGCGTTACAAGTGTGCCAGAATACAATACAAACCTAATTTTTTGGCCATTCCCACTGAGCTAATCCCAGTGGAGTGCCCCTGGCACTGGGCTGGCCGGTGACGTAGCCGCTGCAGTTCTATGCTATTTCTATTATCCTAATTTGATCTTATAACTAACCTTATATCTAATGTCATAATCGGAGCATAGTCAAATCCGGTGGTAATGTACTACCCCCCAACCTATTCCGAAGACCTGGCGGAATCCAGTCGTGAAGCGACTGGCCTATTCCACTTCCCGGCGGAACCGGGGGGTGTACGCGACAAGTCTGGTGTTTATTTAATGATTGTTACGTAAATATTCTCTGAGGACTTTGGTCGATATTACGTTTGTTAGTTGATTCACGACGTTGAAGGTGTTTTCGTGCCGGAGCAAGTGGTGCGTGTCGTTGTTCGGCAGTTGTTCCCTAAGTTGGTGTGCAACATCGTTGAAGAGGGGACACTCGTACACCACATGGTCTGGTGTGCCCTGCACTGCTCCACAGTCACACGCTGATGTTGCCCTTTTCCCGAACCGACAGAGATATGTCGGGTAGGGCCCGTGCCCAGTAAGAAAGTGCAGCAATCCCCTTGACGGTTTGATGTAGGTAAGCTCAAGGCGTTCCTTTATGCTGGGAAACAGCTCGTGCGTTCTTCGGCCAGTTTCATCGCTATCCCAGAGTTCCTGCCACAATTGCATTCCCCTTCTTTTGATGCTTTGTTTATCCCCTACATATACCCCCATAATTTCTTCTATTTTCTCCCTTCTATTTTTCTTGATCCAGTACCAGGTGGCCTGTTCCCCAATTTTTATGTCCAATGGACATAACCCCATCAGTACTGAAAGTGCCCCTCCTGGAGTTGTTCTGTATGCGCCTACTGACCGTAGGAGCATATTTCGCTGCACTCTTCTTACGGCCACGGCAGGCATGACCCTCGTGAGCCTGTGTGCCCAGACCGCTGACCCGTAGCCTACTATGGATGTGAGGATGCTATTGTGATACAATTTAATAAGATCAGGTGGGAGGTGAAATCTTTTGTGCCCTATTCCAATTAAGTTGTGTAGTACTGTGAGTGATCGTTGTGTTACTGTGTCTATATGTGATGCGTAGTTCCACCTCTCGTCGATGATGACACCAAGATACCGAGCTTCTCGGTGCCTCAGGATTGGTAGGCCATTTATTCTAACGGTAGGGTTTCTTATGAGTTGACCCTTGAGCAGCAAGTAGGTTGACTTATTGGGTGCTATAGACATCTTTGTTTTATGACACCATGTGGTCAGTATTGTGATAGCTCTTTCTACTTTTGGCTCCAAATCTTCGCGGCTATGGGCGCCAACGAGCAGGAGGAGGTCATCAGCGTAGGCTATGACCTCTAGCACATCTTCACTGCTCTTTAGTTCTTCTAAGAGTGGTTCCATATTTATGTCCCAAAAGAGTGGCCCCAGGACGGATCCCTGAGGAGACCCCTTGGTGATTTTCTTACTGACTTTGCCACTAGGGGCCGATAGCCAAACCTCCCTGTCTTCACAATAGCTCATCAGACAGCCATATAGCGGCCCTGGGCATTCTTTCTCCCGCAAGCAGGAGAAGAGCGAAGGCCACCACAGGTTGTCAAAGGCGCCACTGATGTCCACCATGATGCCAACTATGTACTTGTGCGGGGCCACCTATTGCAGTCATTCGTAGACTTCGTGTTACCAAACGATAATGGAACTTATGGACGACAAGGGACTATGTCACCGGCCCACAACTGTTCGCGACTGGTTTGAAAAGCTTTCTGGACAACTCGAACGAATGATTTGGCCAACCAGATCGCCGACATGCGAAATAGTCAGGTCAGTTCGTGCACCGGCATGATTTTCGCGATTATGGACGGCTATAGAGGCAGCATGGCTCCGTATTTATGCTGGGGGCTTCCAACAACTTCTGGGGTCCATGCCACGTTGAGTTGCTGGACTACGCCAAGCAAAATGAGGTTCGACGCGATTTTACAACGTATCCCATCTTTTTCCATCTGAGTGTAAGTTAACAATTATATTAAACTTCTGTCATCGTGTGTGTTTTTCGATCTATACTTTTTGCCATAGAACTTAACGGGGCACAACAATTTGTTCGACCGATCGGGCTGGATAGTGCTGTTCTACCAATCCTGCCTGGACTTAGCCCTTGTGACTTCATATTGATTCCTACACTGAAAGAAACACTTCATGGCCGTCGCTTGGGAACTGGTACAGAGTTTTGTCGTGCTATAGAGAGCTCCACTTCACCTATCAACGTAACTGACGCCGCTAAGAGTGCTATATGACTTCCACTTCGGTGCCATCGGGTTAATACAGCGCTGCTGGATCCTTTGGTGGACAGTAAAACTTCAAAACATGTACCTACTAACATTTTGCGTAAACTGTAAATAAACAGTTGCTACTGTTAAAGAACCCTCGTATATGCATTGTTAGATGCTTATTACTCGTTTAAATAAAAGTAAAAATGGGTTCTTGCCAGGTAATACTGAAGGTGTGGATACAAGCCACTACTGGTTTCAGAATTAAGTATTGTACTAGTTGTTACAAACGTAGTTGAAATATAAACCTGCCGATCAAGTCATGATATGATATGGCTCAAATTTCACCCATGGCCTACCTCAGTCTATACGTACTGTCAAAATGTAAGTATGTACGTTTCACATTTCCTCCTAAATCACTGGACCGATTTCAACCAAATTTGGTACACATATACCTCACTGTCAGGCAACAAGCACTGCATGGATAAGAACCAAATATCTGTCAAAAGGGTGGGGGTGAGGGTGAATAAGAAGCGAAGCCGGCGGCGAGTGAATTCCAGCTTTTATTCACGCGACATTTGAGAAGAAGAGTACTTAGCGACTTGCAACAGACTTTACATGTAATTTCAAAGATTTACGAAATTTTTTCTCTCTGACAACCGCAATAAAATGATGAAAGGAAAAAAAAAAGTTTATCGCTTAGTACTTTTCCACTGTTGCCCGCATCTCGTGGTCGTGCGGTAGCGTTCTCGCTTCCCACGCCCGGGTTCCCGGGTTCGATTCCCGGCGGGGTCAGGGATTTTCTCTGCCTTGTGATGGCTGGATGTTGTGTGATGTCCTTAGGTTAGTTAGGTTTAAGTAGTTCTAAGTTCTAGGGGACTGATGACCATAGATGTTAAGTCCCATAGTGCTCAGAGCCATTTGAACCATTTTTTTTCCACTGTTCGTACAGTAAAAGTATGGCATGGGCAACGGCGGTAAAATTTATTACTTCTTTACAACAAACTGTATTCGGGACATATTTTGCAGACAACATTGACATACGGCGCTGAATGTAAAAGCAAAATTATGTCACAGTACGACACGTTTTTCAGGAAATATGTTGATATAAACAATGAGATGTGTGAAAAAGTGCCGCACCATACATGACGTTTAAATTTATTACTTCGTTGCCTGTACTAACTCATTATTCGTAGTACATTCAGCAGACAGCCTCCACATATGCCACCGAATGTACCTACAAGATTATATCATTGTACGGCACATATTTCAAGAGATACGACGTCGTAAACATCAAACACGAAGCCAGACGGTGCGTGGTACGGGCGCTGACGCAGAGCTATAAATAAATTTCTGACCAACGCCGGATTTCTCCGTTAGTAACAAATACAGTACTGCTTAGCAGGGATAAACGTAACTGTTAAAGCAGGCGTTCCACGTGTCGTCCTCGCAATTGGATACTGCTCTCGCCTGTGTGCTGAGTTACGAATCCTTTCAAACACCCGGCATCTTGACTAGACTGTGTAAATTGTGTCTTATTGGCTTCGACGACTTTTTGTGAGGACGACGTTTTATTGCAATGTCTGCGAAACTGATCTTTTGTGTTGACTGGAACTTTAGTTAGCGATGCGGGAAAGGAGTTGCGGTCTCGGTCCAGACTAACCGGGTGTAAACTCTGTCCGATTTCTGATTGCGATGGCGCGAGGCGTCTCGGCAGGGATCCCGCTGAGCCGAGTGTGGGGCGCGCGGCCTCGCAGGCAGCACGAGTTGCGGTCGACTCCTGCAAAGTTCGCGCCGACGTGACTCGACTGCGATATTTTTGCGAGTAGCACCGACTGCCGCAAGAGAAGTAGCTTTGTCCAACAGCAGAATTCGTGCAGGTGCAAAACGTAGGAAAAGCGTTATCAATTCCGCGAAATGTGATCCGCACGATTTCAAACGTTACGGTAGGCCGGTAGCTGATCTTAGCGAAACAGCAAATGAGTACCTCTGTTTCCAAACGACTAACCCAATACACTGTCGCGATTGCAGGTTGCGTATATGACGGCTTCCAGCGGCAACAAAAGTTTCATTTTCAACATCTAAAGCAATAAAGAACAATCTTACGGTAAAGGTTTAACAAAGTAAGGCAAGTAATACAGTTAGAAACTATATTCAGGGTGTCACAGAAAAACACTGACAAACTTTATGTGCAGTAAACATGGGCTTTAAAATGTATACTTTAAGAGCTATGAGCACATGTTAAGAAAAATGTGTTTCACACTAGCGAAGATGAATAAGTACTGATAACTCCTAAAGTATGCATTTTATATCCTTTTTTTTCTTGTTTTGGTCAGTACTTCCTCCGCCCAAAATACGGAAAGCAAAGACATTGCAGTAGAAGAGATCTGCCTCATAGTGTCGAAGATAAACAAGTGCTCATACCTGTCAAGGTATGCGTTTTAGAGGCTGTGTTTACTAGCCATTTTTCATTTATTTCTGTATAAGGAACCTTCCCCTAAAGTTTTGTCGGTGTTTTTCGTTGGGACACCCTGTATATGTTTTCAGACAGCATAACTCACGGCGCGCAAGTACCAAGACTATACTCATCCAGTATTTGAGAAAGAGAGCACTTAACTACTTCCAACAATATTCATGACTTCAGACCTTTTTTCACGTTTTCTAGTTTACAAGCTTAACGTCACTTAACACTTTACGTCATTTGTAATGTAATGAGCCGTTTGAAGCTGTTTTATGCACGATAGATTGGTTAAAGAGTCTAAAGTTGCGGTCTTTACATCTAGTTTCTAAGTCGCCTCTCACGAACCGTGATAACTATTTGCCAGTATACCGCCGCCATTTTAACCCTGTTGCAGTGATTTAGTATTTTAAGGGCTTTCACGTGTCGGTTTCTTTATTCGTGATAAAAACAGGTTCTTTTTCACACCACGGTTGGTGGCTGGCAGCGGGACAGTTTGATGCACACATTTATTCTCTTAAGTTATCCATTGTCTCGAGTGCTTAGTGACACCTCTTCACACTTTTCATCTCTGTACACCAACTTCATATAAATATTTTACGTAGTGTAATCATTTTATCATCTACAGAGTTATCCTTTTCTGTCCCCCTTCATCTTCCCTACCATCTTTCCACCAGCATCTTTTTACATCATAACTCTCCATAAAATCCAATCCATTCACCTTCTCTGATTACACTGCATGACAAAAAAAGTGAAGCGCGGAGGAGACATAGTCGTACACGGTCGGTCGTCAGTGCAACTTCGTACATGCACAGAACATTGGCGGGTACGTAAGTGGTTCAAATGGCTCTGAGCACTATGGGACTTAACGTCTATGGTCATCAGTCCCCTAGAACTTAGAACTACTTAAACCTAACTAACTTAAGGACAGCACACAACACCCAGTCATCACGAGGTAGAGAAAATCCCTGACCCCGCCGGGAATCGAACTCGGGAACCCGGGCTTGGGAAGCGAGAACGCTACCGCACGATCACGAGCTGCGGACGGTACGTAAGTGATTAAAGTTGTAGCCACCTGATCGTATTACTGTTGGTTGTGTTTAGTGTTGGTACCAGGCCTGGTAGGCTATAGAAGAGGTGTGAACAACGTAAGATGTTGAATGATCACCGTGAAGAACAGGGAGACGCCACGTACCTGTGTGAGATAGCATTATCAGCACACAACGGTGTTTGAAACGGGTCTGATTGTGGGTCTCTAGCTGGCCAGCTAGATCTTTATGGCATTTGTATGTGACAGGGACCCGATGTTGAGATGCATGGGAATCTGCGGCCAGGAGGACTCGTCGTCAAGCTTCCGTTCGACCTCATCCAATCATAGCAAGAGAGCATCGCCATACTGTGCAGTGAGCACAGCATAACGCCTACACATCTGCGCCTCGTGTCTGAGAACAATTAATGGTCTGCCTCAACATTCTCTGTCATCTCGCACCATCGGTTGGAGACTAACAGCGTTTGAACTAGGGGATAACGCCCCATGCGTAGGCTGCCTCTAGCACCATAATGCAAATTGGGGAATAGCAACGGGTCGAGGCGCGAGCTGGAATTTGTATTGGGGAGGGAGACGATGTAGCAGCTGTAGTAGCCATGATGCCAGTGTGGCGAGAGACCCAGCCTCGAATCCGAGTGCTGGCATAAATTTTAATTCATTGCTTCAGCATTCATCAGTGTCACGCACATCTGTTATATTTTTTTAAAAAAATTGTAGAGTTCTATTCATATTTGTATCTTGGTGATAAATGAATTTTGAAAGTACATTGAGGTGTCCTTCATGAGCCTCTGGTCGTCTGGGCTGAAAGGGACTACAGATATCATTAAAGCCTCAAAAGTCAGTTGAGGTGAAAAATACACAAGCCTCGGCCTGTTACTGCGTACTTCAAAATGTGACCAGAGAATGAAGGAAGACGGTAGCAGGATGCAGCATTAAAAGTGCAAAGTGGCTGGAAAAGTGATGAGCTCAGATCTGATTGTTCAGCATTTGCAAATGAGTTAACAATTCTGGCACAGTGTAGAAGTTTCGGAGGAACAGACAGAAATTCTCAAACAGTAGCAAAAGCAAATCTCCTTAGGTAAACCGGACACAATGACAAGCAATAAAACTACACCATCAAAATTAAGCACGGGTTACTAAAATATAGGAATAACAGACAAATCTATCTGATGGAGGGGGAAAATGAAGACATAAGAACAAGGTTTCGAAAGATGGAGGCAGCATTTCACCTAACAAAATATATTTTTCAAAAAAAAAATGGTTCAAATGGCTCTGAGCACTATGGCACTTGCACACATGCAGCACAAACACTAATTTTCTTATCAATAAAATAATATGAAGAAATCATGAAAAGGGAAAGAAATATTGTGAGGATGATATTAGGAAATAGAACAACAGCGCACACATTTAAATTAAGAAGTGACACACACCTGTACAATACCGTATATATTTTAAAAAAAGGGACTGCGGGAAGAAGTCGGGCCCTGAGGGTTATATTATGGGTTCAGACAATTCATCTGTAGGTTTTGATGAGCGAGTTTGAAAGCATCAAAATAAGTGGTATAGATGGTCGTATATTTCGATTACACTGACTTATAAGCTGAAATTTTTCCACCGTCAGTATTGGACATAGATTTCAACTTGATACTTCTAACCGTTCATGAAAGAAAAGGGTCGTAACACACAGACAAAAAGGTGATCGTATGAGGATTCTGGTCTTACCAATTGAGGTACGGAATCCTAAAAATTACTGGCGAAATTAGAAAAGGAAGACTAATGGTGTAGACATTGAAAAATTAAAAGGCAAACTCAACTGGCTTATAAAGGTACATCGAGACCTAGAAGAAATTTGCGTAAATCCATACGTATTATAATAATCGATGTACATATGGATGTACATATGCATATACGTTCCTCATCTCCTCCTAAACTGCTGGACCGATTTTAGCCAGACTTGATACACACATCATTTACTGTCGCTAGGGGGGTAAGAACCATATAATTATTAAAGGGGAGAGGGTGGGAGTGCAAAAGTAGTGTAGCTCACAACGCACGCATTCGCAAAGTTTATTCATCAAGTATTTGAGAATGTGAGCACGTATTGTCTTCCAGTGGACTTTACTGAAGATAATTTCAAGCCTTTACGAAAATTTTTCTCGCTGACAATCCCCATATGATGAAAGCAAAAAAGTGTATCACTTAGTACATTTTCGCTGTTCACACAGAAAAACTGCCGCATCGTGTGTGACGTTTAAATATATTTCTTATTATTTATTCACGACACATCTTACGGACAGCATTCACCTATATCACTAAACATAACTGCAAAAATACGTCATTGTGCGACGTACAGTTCAGGGGATATGATGTCATAAACACTGAGATGCGTGAAAAATTGCCATATTGTGCAGGAGATTTTAATTTGTTACTTCTTTACTACTAATTATATTGGCAAAGCATTTGGCAGACACTATCCCCATATACCACTGGATATACCTGTAAAATTATGTCGTTGTACGACACATAGTTTGGGAAATATGGAGTCACAGAGATTGAAATGCATGTGAACGAAACTGCGGGGCAAATTAGCTACAGAGATAGGCGAAATATGTATACAAATATTTGTGGCATGTATGTGACATGTTAGTACTGTGGCAAAACCACAGGTAAAAATCTTCTCGTGAGCCCCTGGATCGATTCCAGCCAAACTTATTATGAGGTAAGAGACATTGTAGGGATCATAACAAGCCACTTTCTATTGGGGAGGGGGTGGTAGCGTGGAGAGAGAAGGGGAGAAACAGATAGACAGACAGAGCAGGGAAGAAAAGAAAAATGGTTCAAATGGCTCTGAGTGCTATGGGACATAACATCTATGGTCATCAGTCCCCTAGAACTTAGAACTACTGAAACCTAAGTAACATTTCACACAACACCCAGTCATCACGAGGCAGAGAAAATCCCTGACCCCGCCGGGAATCCAACCCGGGAACCCGGGCGTGGGAAGCGAGAACGCTACCGCACGACCACGAGCTGCGGACGCGGGGAAGAAAGACATGGACACGAAGTGGGGGGTAGGAGGATAAGAGAGGAGGAAGATGGGGACAGAGTGGGGGAGAAGGTAATGGATAAAGAGAGTGATAAGGAAAAGATGGATATATAGAGGAGGAGGACGTGGGCAGAGACAGAGATGGATTAGATGATAAAGGTAGTGGGGAGGAGGGGATAAAGGGAGTAGGGTGATGGAGAGGGGGGATGGGCTCAGAGGGGGGAGAGCAGATGGGCAGAGAAAGTGGAGAGAAGTAGATGAACAGTGAGAGGGGGAAGTAACAGGTGGTAGAACGAGGGGTAGGAGGAGACAGAGCACAGGGTATAGAAGGTGGCAGAAGGAGGGATAGACAGGGGGATGGCGGAGGAGATGGAAAGAGAGAGGGGAAAGGAAGAGGTGGGCTAATAGAACTGGAGTAAATACATACCCAGGCAACGCCAGGTTCGCAGCTACAAGTCGCCCTATTGGTGGCACACCTGAACACTAACAGGCAGGCGTGTGCTACGAGACAGGTGTCTGTACTGCTGTGTGCAGCCCTCGCAGCACAGGCGTAGCAGACGCACGAGCCGGCCGCCAGTCATTTGCCCTGTCCGAGCTGCCGACCCCACAGCCAACGACCCATTCTGTCGGCGGCTGACGTGACCTTCTGCCCGAAATTAATTAAAAACTGGTGTAATTTTTACCTTTACTGTGTTCGACCGTGTTTACCTTGGTGGTGGCTCCGCATCATGAATTTAATTTAGTTCTTCTATTTAAACACGTCCTCCCCCCATGAACCATGGACCTTGCCGTTGGTGGGGAGGCTTGCGTGCCTCAGCGATACAGATAGCCGTACCGTAGGTACAACCACAACGGAGGGGTATCTGTTGAGAGGCCAGACAAACGTGTGGTTCCTGAAGAGGGGCAGCAGCCTTTTCAGTAGTTGCAAGGGCAACAGTCTGGATGATTGACTGATCTGGCCTTGTAACAATAACCAAAACGGCCTTGCTGTGCTGGTACTGCGAACGGCTGAAAGCAAGGGGAAACTACGGCCGTAATTTTTCCCGAGGGCATGCAGCTTTACTGTATGATTAAATGATGATGGCGTCCTCTTGGGTAAAATATTCCGGAGGTAAAATAGTCCCCCATTCGGATCTCCGGGCGGGGACTACTCAAGAGGATGTCGTTATCAGGAGAAAGAAAACTGGCGTTCTATGGATCGGAGCGTGGAATGTCAGATCCCTTAATCGGGCAGGTAGGTTAGAAAATTTGAAAAGGGAAATGGATAGGTTAAAGTTAGATATAGTGGGAATTAGTGAAGTTCGGTGGCAGGAGGAACAAGACTTCTGGTCAGGTGACCACAGGGTTATAAACACAAAGTCAAATAGGGGTAATGCAGGAGTAGGTTTAATAATGAATAGGAAAATAGGAACGCGGGTAAGCTACTACAAACAGCTTAGTGAACGCATTATTGTGGCCAAGATAGATACGAAGCCCACACCTACTACAGTAGTACAAGTTTATATGCCAACTAGCTCTGCAGATGATGAAGAAATTGAAGAAATGTATGATGAAATAAAAGAAATTATTCAGATAGTGAAGGGAGACGAAAATTTAATAGTCATGGGTGACTGGAATTCGAGTGTAGGAAAAGGGAGAGAAGGAAACGTAGTAGGTGAATATGGATTGGGGCTAAGAAATGAAAGAGGAAGCCGCCTGGTAGAATTTTGCACGGAGCACAACTTAATCATAGCTAACACTTGGTTTAAGAATCATGAAAGAAGGTTGTATACATGGAAGAACCCTGGAGATACTAAAAGGTATCAGATAGATTATATAATGGTAAGACAGAGATTTAGGAACCAGGTTTTAAATTGTAAGACATTTCCAGGGGCAGATGTGGACTCTGACCACAATCTATTCATTATGACCTGTAGATTAAAACTGAAGAAACTGCAAAAAGGTGGGAATTTAAGGAGATGGGACCTGGATAAACTGAAAGAACCAGAGGTTGTACAGAGTTTCAGGGAGAGCATAAGGGAACAATTGACAGGAATGGGGGAAAGAAATACAGTAGAAGAAGAATGGGTAGGTTTGAGGGATGAAGTAGTGAAGGCAGCAGAGGATCAAGTGGGTAAAAAGACGAGGGCTAGTAGAAATTCTTGGGTAACGGAAGAAATATTTAATTTAATTGATGAAAGGAGAAAATATAAATATGCAGTATAAGGAAGCAGGCAAAAAGGAATACAAACGTCTCAAAAATGAGATCGACAGGAAGTGCAAAATGGCTAAGGATGTAGAGGCTTGTCTCACTAGGGGTAAGATAGATACTGCCTACAGGAAAATTAAAGAGACCTTTGGAGAGAAGAGAACCACTTGTATGAATATCAAGAGCTCAGATGGAAACCCAGTTCGAAGCAAAGAAGGGAAGGCAGAAAGGTGGAAGGAGTATATAGAGGGTCTATACAAGGGCCATGTACTTGAGGACAATATTATGGAAATGGAAGAGGATGTAGATGAAGATGAAATGGGAGATACGATACTGCGTGAAGAGTTTGACAGAGCACTGAAAGACCTGAGTCGAAACAAGGCCCCCGGAGTAGACAACATTCCATTGGAACTACTGACGGCCTTGGGAGAGCCAGTCCTGACAAAACTCTACCATCTGGTGAGCAAGATGCATGAAACAGGCGAAATACCCTCAGACTTCAAGAAGAATATAATAATTCCAATCCCAAAGAAAGCAGGTGTTAACAGATGTGAGAATTACCGAACAATCAGTTTAATAAGCCACAGCTTCAAAATAATAACACGAATTCTTTACAGACGAATGGAAAAACTAGTAGAAGCCGACCTCGGGGAAGATCAGTTTGGATTCCATAGAAATGTTGGAACACGTGAGGCAATACTGACCTTACGACTTATCTTAGAAGAAAGATTAAGGAAAGGCAAACCTACGTTTCTAGCATTTGTAGACTTAGAGAAAGCTTTTGACAATGTTGACTGGAATACTCTCTTTCAAATTCTAAAGGTGGCAGGGGTAAAATACAGGGAGCGAAAGGCTATTTACAATTTGTACAGAAACCAGATGGCAGTTATAAGAGTCGAGGGACAGGAAAGCGAAGCAGTGGTTGGGAAGGGAGTAAGACAGGGTTGTAGCCTCTCCCCGATGTTATTCAATCTGTATATTGAGCAAGCAGTAAAGGAAACAAAAGAAAAATTCGGAGTAGGTATTAAAATCCATGGAGAAGAAATAAACGCTTTGAGGTTCGCCGATGACGTAATTCTGTCAGAGACAGCAAAGGGCTTGGAAGAGCAATTGAACGGAATGGATGGTGTCTTGAAGGGAGGATATAAAATGAACATCAACAAAAGCAAAACAAGGATAATGGAATGTAGTCGATGTTGAGGGTATTAGATTAGGAAATGAGACACTTAAAGTAGTAAAGGAGTTTTGCTATTTGGGGAGCAAAATAACTGATGATGGTCGAAGTAGAGAGGCTATAAAATGTAGACTGGCAATGGAAAGGAAAGCGTTTGTGAAGAAGAGAAATTTGTTAACATCGAGTATAGATTTAAGTGTCAGGAAGTCATTTCTGAAAATATTTGTATGGAGTGTAGCCATGTATGGAAGTGAAACATGGACGGTATAAATAGTTTGGACAAGAAGAGAATAGAAGCTTTCGAAATGTGGTGCTACAGAAGAATGCTGAAGATTAGATGGGTAGATCACATAACTAATGAGGAGGTACTGAATAGGATTGGGGAGAAGAGGAGTTTGTGGCACATCTTGACCAGAAGAAGGGATCAGTTGGTAGGACATGTTCTGAGGCATCAAGGGATCACCAATTTAGTATTGGAGGGCAGCGTGGAGGGTAAAAATCGTAGAGGGAGACCAAGAGATGAATACACTAAGCAGATTCAGAAGGATGTAGGTTGCAGTAGGTACTGGGAGATGAAGAAGCTTGCACAGCATAGAGTAGCATGGAGAGCTGCATCAAACCAGTCTCAGGACTGAAGACCACAACAACAACAACATTTAAACAGGTGGTCCATTCGCTGGGTAGTTCCAGCACGTAATGGCGAGTAATTTCAAACGAAACTTCTATTTTTATTTTCATCACCGGCTTGTAAGTGTAACTGGGTGTGCAATACGCTCACATTCGTGCAGTTTGAGAGAAAAATTTCTCCTTCAGCATGCTGGTATTAACTAACAGATCTTTTTCTTTTTTCAATTTTTTGCAAGCCGCCAAGATATGAAATAATAGATAGAAAAATAAGTCTGACAGAAATACAGCATGAGGCACAAAGGATGAACGGTTTTCAGATCAACAACACATCGTTAGGAGTGCTTCGAAAAATTTTAATTGCAGAATAACACTCAAATAGTGTTTCCATTTAACAAAATTAATGTTTGAAAACAACATCTCCCAGGTGACGGCCGTGTCCAGTGATGCACTCCTAAAGGTGCTCTCGGAAGTTGGCTTCAGCTCTCTGCAACATGCCTCTGTCTATTCGACGATTTCCACACGAACAGCTTCCTTCATTTCTTCAAGTGTACGTGGTTTATACACGTACACACGTGATTTGAGGTAACTCCACAAAAAGTAGTTGCACATGGAAAGGTCAGGGGAATGAGGAGGCTAATTACGGTCCCTGAACCGGGAAATATCTATACCACGAAAAACAGTCTCAATTGCTTCCATAGTCAATCTTACCTTGTGAGCCTTAGCTCCATCCTGCTGAAACCACACTCGCCAGATAGGAATACGTTTTCTTCTTAATTCAGGTAGGAAGAATTCAGTGATCATCTCTATATCGTTCACTGGTTACGGTGACAGCGTTCCCGTTCTCGTCACAGCACACCAGTCACCTTGGGGCTACATAATGGTTACTCACGCAGTATTTTTGGGTTTTCACTGACCCAATAACGACAGTTCTGCTAATTTACCATTCCATTCAAATGGAAATCAGCTTCATTAGTCATAAGCAAAATAGTGTTGACATTTCGCTCAAATATGGCCTCCATTTCTCGGGCAAAATTTAACCGCCGTTCATAAGCTCTTGGGTTTAATTTTTGCACAATGGCCATTTTGTAGGGATGAAATTTTAGATTAGTATGCAAAATACGCCTTACCGAGCGATTACGAGGTGCAGCTCAGCCGAGTGTCGTCTAGCAGATGGACCAGGACTACAATATATGGCCTGCCGAACTCTTTCCACATTTTCTTGTGCCCGAACTGAGCGAGGAGATCCTGCTGGTTTTTTGTTCATAACTGTTCCTCGTGTTCGAAATGATTCTACCCAACGTAAAATGGTGTTACGAGTGGTAACACTACCATGTCTAGCGGGACTGAAATGGCGACGAAACTGACGTTGCACTGCAACAATAGACTCAGTATTGCACACAAAACTATCGTAGCTAAACACACGATGTTGCACAGTCCACAGCTCCATAACCTTGACTAAAAAAAATGGCAGGAGCTACCGAACACGTTACCACATCACTGCCCCCCCCCCCCCCGCCCCCACTGACCGCCTGAGCCTGAATACTAGTTGTTCTAAAAACGTCGGTCCTTTGTGCCTCACCCTGTATTAACCAAGCTGAAAAATTTCATAAGATAGAGAAGTTACTTACGTAAAGTTACATTACGAGAAGGCAATAGTCAAAGCTTAGAGCAAACATAAGTTAAAAACGAAAAACGTTTCAGCTTTTGGTACGTACACCTTGCAAAGAACATCAGACATCTATAGCTATGAAGAGAGACATACGTCGTTTAGCGAAGACTTTTTCTTAATTCATTGTGTCAAAACAGAATTACCGTATCTTAAACAGTTCAGGAAATACCTAAAGTAAACAGATTAGCTGTTAAACAGGACAGCTTGTACACTACTGGACATTACAATTGCTACACCACGAAGATGAAGTGCTACAGAAGCGAAATTTAACCGACAGAAGAAGATGCTGTGACATTGAAATGATTAGCTTTTCAGACCATTCACACAAGGTTGGCGCCGGTGGCGAAACCTACAACGTGCTGATATGAGGAAAGTTTCCAACCGATTTCTCATACACAAACAGCAGTTGACCGGCGTTGCCGGGTGAAACGTTGTTGTGATGCCTCGTGTAAGGAGGAGAAATGCGTACTATCACTTTTCCGACTTTGATAAAGGTCGGATTGTAGCCTATCGCGATTGTGGTTTATCGTATCGCGACATTGCTGCTCGCGTTGGTCGAGATCCAATGGCTGTTAGCAGAATATGGAATCGGTGGGTTCAGGAGGGTAATACGGAACGCCGTGCTGGATCCCAACGGCCTCGTATAACTAGCAGTCGAGATGACAGGCATATTATTCGCATGGCTGTAACGGAACGTGCAGCCACGTCTCAATCCCTGAAGCAACAGATGGGGACGTTTGCAAGACAACAAACATCTGCACGAACAGTTCGACGACGTTTGCAACAGCATGGACTATCAGCTCGGAGACCGTGGCTGCGGTTACCCTTGACACTGCATCACAGACAGGAGCGCCTGCGAAGGTGTACTCAACGACGAACCTGGGTGCACGAATGGCAAAACGTCATTTTTTTCGGATGAATCCAGGTTCCCTTTACAGTATCATGATGGTCGCATCCGTGTTTGGCGACATCGCAGTGAACGCACATTGGAAACGTGCATTCGTCATCGCGATACTGGCGTATCACCCGGCGCGATGGTATGGGGTACCACTGGTTACACGTCTCGGTCACCTCTTGTTCGCATTGACGGCACTTTGAACAGTGTAAGTTACATTTCAGATGTGTTACGACCCGTGGCTCTACCCTTCATTCGATCCCTGCGAAATCCTACATTTCAGCAGGATAATGCGCGACCGCATGTTGCAGGTCCTGTACGGGCCTTTTTGGATACAGAAAATGTTCGACTGCTTCCCTGGCCAGCACATTCTCCAGATCTCTCACCAACTGAAAACGTCTGGTCAATGATGGCCGAGCAACTGGCTCCTCACAATACGGCAGTCACTACTCTTGATGAACTGTGGCATTGTGTTGAATATTGATAGGGATAGTTAGCAAATGAAAGATTTTAATAGAGACCAAACAATGTATTTACCTTAATAGTCATAATATATATAGCAGTTCATGACAAATTACAAAACTCCGCCATCTCTCTCCCCACATCCACCACTGCTGGCGGCTCACCTCCAACTACGCAATGCTACGCGCTGTTCGCATCCAGCTGCCTCTGCCCAACACTACAATGGCAGACAACAATGCAAACTACCCACAGACTGCACACAGCACAGCCAGTGATTTTTCATATAGAGCGCTACGTGGCGTTACCAATAAGAAAACATAAACAGCCTACTTACATAGCCCCCATGCTCCCCACAAAAATTTTACAAATTGATTTGGGCAGTGGCCAATAATTATTTGTCAAAATTTTTCATAATTACAATAACAAAGAAATCAAATGCACACACTTATCGATACAATGTTGGTCAAAATCTAAAATTTTCTCACAGTCCATAAAGACAGTCCTGATCGTTTATCACAGTAAAATAGTAGTGTTTTTCTCAAAGTCTGAGCAGTAAAAGAAAATGCACACGGAAGTAGTGGATTTCCATGCAGTCTTGAAGAAGTAGCGTTGTCCTTCCAACGGAAAGACAGTGCTGACTCTCGACATGCAGACAGGTCATGGGCCACAACAGAGCAAACCCACAGCAGAGTCAGTCGAAGTTTTGAAGAGTATTGGTAGGTAGGTCATCACAGAGCAGACCCACTGTAGTCCTGGTAGAGATTACGGTACTGGTGGGCCTTCAGAGGTGCAGACCCACTGCGGTCCTTGTAGAAATAATGGTACTGGTGAGTCAGCAAAGGTGTAGACCCACTGTAGTCGTTGTAGAGATTGTGGTATTGGTGGGCCACCAGGGGTGCAGACCCACTGCAGTCCTTGTAGAAATAATGGTATTGGTGGATCACCAGAGGTGTAGACCCACTGTAGTCCTTGTAGAAATAATGGTACTGGTAGGTCATCAAAGGTGCAGACCCACTGTAGTCCTTGTAGAGACGGCCAGCAGCCATCTGTTGCGACTGTGCAGGTGCACAATAACCATCGAAGAGTCTTGCGGAGAATATAGCAAGTCCATCAACCACCACTTGTGCACTCACAAAGTTTTTGGAATTGTCCTCAGAACCAGCAATGCTGTTATCCAGTCCCTTGCTGAATTATTAACACACATGCAAACACTATCAGTCCCTACTTCTCACATATTGTCCATATACTATGACCAACAGAAACGTGTGCAGTGAAATGGAACTTACAAGTTACTTAATTTGATGAACTGGTGTCAAGTACAATTTTATAACATAAGAACACAATAACAAAGGTACAAAACACATCGTTAAAAACATAATAATACAGATAACATTTGTAGTAATAGGGGCTTTTCAAAAGAATAGAAATAAACATATACATCAGTGTTACAGGAATTATGACATAAGTAAATACATAAAAGATCAGAATAACTTTTGAAACATCACCTTCACATATGAGCAACAAAACAGAATAAATAATGTCTCAACATCTTTACAAAGTAAATAACATAGTATTAGGAAAATTCTACAACATAGCTCTCATCAGCTAAACACATAAAGACAGGAAAAACACAAATACACAAGGGTACACAAACATATAGAGGGATGACACAAAAGGAAAGGACAGCGTTTGTTTTACTGCAGTATTTTGCATGGAGATCTCCCTTTGTTCATCATTATTCCCAAAAGTACTATCTAAGCCGGCTTTCTGTATTCTGTTCACATCCTCTTTCAAAATAGTTTTTCTCCACTCTACACTACCCTTTTTTTTTTTTTGGCCAAACCATTTTCTTATATCTTCTCAATGCGTTTCTTCCAATTCATCATAGTTAGTTTCTTATATAGTCTACCCCCTCTTAAGCTAACTTAAATCTACTGAGCTCAGATGCTAAACTAAGGGACGAGGCAATGCAGCAGCACAAAACAATTAACAGAAACATCAATGACAAAAAAAATACAAAAGGCAAAGCAAGCAGCATAAATTACAACTAATATAAGGCAATGAGCAGCAAACAAGAAAAATAAATCAGTAGTAAACTGGCTTAGCAGAGTAATACAAATTAAAATTCAGTAGCACTATGCCTGACAAACAGCAGCTTATATCTAAACATGACATAGCTCAAGCAGAAAAAATATTACACTAAAAATGGCCATGTCTAATACCTATGTCACATCTTAACATTAGAGTGATGCATCACGAGAACTTACACTAGCAGATAAGTTACCAAATCGTAAAGAAATTATTTATGCAATTCCTGTGAAGGGAAATGTCTTTTTGTGCTCCCTCATTTTTTTTGAAAAAAAATATTTACTTGATCTGTAGACAGAAAATATTTATATTAGTACATCTATAAAATTTTATTTTAACCAATGCTGCAGTGCAGCTAGAAACTAGATATCAAATGAAATAAGCAACTATGAAAAGCAAAGCATAAAAATATCATTCAATAGTCATGTGACATTTCATAAGCTGTAAAAAAAATATCTCATCTAGAAAGACAGTAGTCAATAATCAGGTGTGTAAATGTAAGTATCTTTCCAAGTAATGAGCGTGTCGTATTTGCGGTGCTTTCTACAAAGGAATGTCAGAAGCGAGGTTAATGGCCTCTTTTTTTTCTCCACCTAATGGCTTTTTCTCCAGGCGGCTGGCCCAGCTGGGCGCCACAACGCATTACATCAAGGTCACTTACCTTTCTTAGCGAAATATTTACGACAGCAGTTTCCGCTACAGTGACAGTCTCATATAAAAATTTCAAAGGTCGAGAATTTGCGTTACAAATGTGTAGAAACAAAATCCTATAAATATAACAGTGTCCAAAAAATTTTCGTCGGCATTGTAATACATTCGCGCATTTACATACATTTCATAACTCTTAAAGTACGATTCTTGGTTTCCAACATACTTCTTCACAAACCAGAGTGAGTTCCTAACCACTACTCATTATTCCTTACCTTATTCGTCGACACTTCTTCAGTATTTCATCATTACAGATATGTAGCATAATCAAATAACTCATATAGCATCAGCTTACTGATCATAAACATACAGCAACAGCATAATACACATAGTCATCGTAATAATAACATCATAACACCTCAGTCAACTCTCAAAAACGTCGTAGCTTCCTCCAATAATTTCAAAACCTAAAAAAAATTCTCTGCTCATGTCAAAAGTTTCATCCACCTCAAACGTACTTTAAAAATCATGATGTCATACCAAATACATCATTCAAAGCTCTCATAGTATCACAATGGTTCCAAAAAAATATGAACAGTTCACAAAGTACAGACAAAATACAATTTCATAAGTGTGAAGTTATCCAACTGTGTAATTATGTAAACATCTGTCACTGATGTAGTAAAATAAATGTTTGTCTCTCTCAGTTAAATAATCAGATAGCTGTGTAATTCTGTGTTAGAGAAATATGGTACCGATGTGTAAAGTTGTATAAGCAAATACCATATTAGCTAGGGCTCCTTGTGCTTGCCAAACACATGGTACACAAAGTAAGCATGTACCCCCCTGAGGATTGTTGGAGTGCGAGTGTCCTCTGAAATACGTAATTCTTGTATTACCTGTGTCAGCTGATCTTGTACTTCCCGGATTTCTCTTTGGTGTTGCGTATTAATTTGATTCAGATTTTGTTTCAGTTTCCTAATTTGTTCGCTCTCTTCTGTGTCATTAAAGACTACCGGTTTTGTGTCATTCAGATTATCATCTACCTTCGTAGATAAATTATTTAGCTGATCCGAAAGTTCAACTACTTTCTCTGATAATGAACTAATTTCCTCAATGTGTCTTTCTGAACCAATTTTCAGAGTATCTACTGTGTCCTTTAGGTTTTCTTGAGTTTTTGCAAGTTGCATAACCGAATCGGTAGATGCAACTGAGTCAATTTTAGCTTGCAGGGTCTCATGATTTTGATGAACAATAGTTTGCAGTTCTTTTATGGCTGCTTCATGATTCTGTAATGCATTTTCATGCCGCGAAAAAATAGGTTGAAAGTGCTCACAAATTTGTGTTTTTACGTCATTACAGACTTTTTGACATTTCGATTCAATGTTATGTAACTCAGTAGTTAAATCTTCACGTGTTTGTTCAAGTGTGGTGTCTAACTTTTGAAGATTTTGTTCCATTGTGTCTAACTTTTTAAGATTTTGTTCCACTGTGTCTAACTGTTGCTGTGTTTGTCTCTGGTGTTGTTCCATTATGTCTAACTTTTCAAGCTTTTGTTGTGTTTGTCTCTGATTTTGTTCCATTGTGTCTAATTTTTCAAGCTTTTGTCCCATTTGTTGCATTAATTGTAATAACAATGCACTGGTGTCTGAAACATGTTCCTCAGTGCTTTTCGGCAGTGAGTTTGCACCGGCAACATTCACATTTTGACAAGTGGAAAATGTGTCTTGACTCATTTGAGAAAACGGTGAGAACCCAAAACCTGAGTCTACAATATTTGCAAAATCGTGTCCTGTCATTCCCGATTCCTGAGGCGAGCTGTTGCCGACCGATCGATCGATAGTGCTTCCCTCTTCACTAATTGTTTCACTGTCCACGCCATTGTTTGCCGCCCGCTCCATTTCCATATGCACAATTACCAAATTACTACTTTGAACATCAGTTAATTCATTACTCGGTGGCGCTAACACACTGCTTTCGTTTTCACTGTCATTTCTCAGTTTACTTTGGAGCCTAGTATTACGTTTTTCACACGCCATTATTGTCACAGTATTTCACACGACAACACAGAGAAACACAATTTGAAGAGCAAAAATAAGAGAACACATTAACATAACACTGAAAATAATATCTAGTTAATTGCAGCTGCGAAATACTTGGTGCATGCCACAACTGTTTTACTGTACAACAATGAAAGACTGCAACTACAAAGGAGATTTTCTCTACAATTACGCGCTAGCAATAAACAATAGCTACACTAATTACACAAACTACAAGAAAAAATCAGAAGATTCCAGTGAGGTATCCTCAGCTAAGGGTCGACATATGAAACGACCCCTTTTTACAATTATACACTACTGTGCTTAAACTGACACACAATATTTTTTTTAGCGCAACGCAATCTGACTTTCAAAAATCCCTACAAAAGAATGGCCCTGACTAACATTAACCTATACGTTTCACAAATCACTTACCTCACAAAAATCTTGGTTACTCGAGCTACTGCAATAAAACGAGCGCCACTACTGCCAGCTAAATAAAAGATTCAAACTACTGAAGGCACTAACTACTGATAGGCATAGTTAGCAAATGAAACATTTTAATAGAGAACAAACAATGTATTTACCTTAATAGTGTTGAAAACTCATAATATACATAACAGATCATTGTATATTTTACAAATTTCCAAACTCCGCCATCTCTCTCCCCATATCCACCACTGCTGGCGGCTCACCTCCAACTGCGCAACGCTACGCGCTGTTCGCATCCAGCTGCCTCTGCCCAACACTACAATGGCAGACAACAATGCAAACTACCCACAGACTGCACACACCACAGCCAGTGATTTTTCATATAGAGCGCTACGTGGCGTTACCAATAAGAAAACATAAATAGCCTACTTACAACTACTCTTGATGAACTGTGGCATTGTGTTGAAGCTTCATGGGCAGCTGTACTTGTACACGCCAGCCAAGCTCTGTTTGACTCAATGCCCAGGCGTATCAAGGCCGTTATTACGGCCTGAGGTGGTTGTTCTGGGTACTGATTTCTTAGGATCTATGCACCCACATTGCATGAAAATGTAATCACATGTCAGTTCTAGTATAACATATTTGTCCAATGAATATCCATTCATCATCTGCGTTTCTTCTTGGTGTAGCAATTTTAATGGCCAGTAGTGTATATTTGAGCGACTGTAGAGGTAGGCTACTCGTAGATTAGCGCGGCTTGGCACAGCCTGAAGCGAACCTGTCTGAGACGTACGAAAGTGTTGCGCAGGGCGTCCATGACGTCGCGCAGTCGTTTTAAAAACTCGTAACTTCGAAACTATTGGAAATACGGAATCGTGGTTTGTTGCAAAACGTTTAGCACGTCTCAAAAATTTTCCCTTTGTCCTTTCTTGCAGACTTTGAGTGCATCAAACGGCGACAGGCCAGAAGAAGGTGGAGAGTGTGATCTGGTAAGCACAATCCAAACCTGTGTTCTGCTGAATTATCCGTGGCAGTATCGGAGAGCACTACCAGCAAAAACAGCCGTAACGAGGGGGTTCAAAAACTTTAAGGAGGCGGGCAGTGGGTAAAACCTTGTGGGCGTCTCCCTGTGTCTTAAAGACGTGTTGATAGAACGCACGGTGCATTTCGACGCACCTTCCAGAACTCAGTTCGTTGTGCGTCTCGAGAATTGCAAGAAGCAATATCTACTGTCCACAAATTGTCACATAAGCCTTTTTGTGTAGAAAATGGAAATGGTTCAAGCACTGCAGTCAAACCATCATCTTCTGCGCTATGCATTCGCGTGTTCCATGCTATCCTCATTTTACAACAAAGCACGATGTTCTATCTCTGAGGGCGGATTGTATAAACATCGCTGACTGGAGATCAAATCTGATAGATCAGAAATTGAACTATGTTCAAGACTCAGCTCTGTTGTATAACTCTAAACCTGGATCCACCGAAGAAGGTTCAGATTTGATCTTAGGCAGCACATAGCATCCTTGGGAACACGGATAAAGTCGGCTTTGATCACAGATATTCATCGTACACCGTAGATACACAGTACTTACTATCGAAGGTATCGTGCTATAACCGTGGGACCAAGTAAACAGCAAAAGAAGCGATCGTCAAACTTCTCTCAATAAGAGAAAAATCTGCTGCTGGAAATTGTGGTGGGCCAGTGTAAAGATATAATTGAGTGAAAAAAAAGAAAAGAAGAAAAGAACAAAGTCACTGTGGACAACAAGCTAAAGGCATGCAAGGAGAGGTGTTGCTGTTGACTTTAATTTTCTCGTGAGGCCGATGCCTTATGGACAGCTCTGCAAGCTGTTACTGTGTCTGCTTTAAACAGATCACCGACCACTAGTTGAAAGGTTCCTTTGGCGCAAAATCTTAAGGTCAACACCAACACGCTCGCGGATTTCTTTTGGTTGGTTTCATTAGACAGTCTCTGAGCCTTAGTTGCAACTGCTCTACAGTATTTTTCTCGAAACGAAACCTTAAAGACTCTTATTTAACTCCAACGTTCGGGGAGCTCGTTCAGTCTCGTCGTCGTCGTCCTCTGTCGACACACCCGAATGCTCGGATATTTGCAAAGTAAACGAAGGGAGACAATGTAAGTCACGTCGGGCAGGGCTATTACAGACAGAATTCTGCCCAGCAGTGGACCAGAACGCTCGGAAAACGGAGAGTGTAGTATGGTTTCAGCGGTATGGAATTGCAAGTTAATGTTGTTATAATTATCTCTACCAACAATAAAGTACAGGAAGTAGTAACAAGTAGAAAAAAATTTCAAATGTTGACGTGGGTTCGAGCACGTGATCTTCTGCACTGCAGTCCACAACGCAACAATTTTTTTTTTAATCTAATTTTGTTCGTTTTTGGTCGTTGTGTTTGTTCGGGGCGGACGTCCCATGACACTTGTTCAAGTTCGTTGTTCATCCATTCACTCAGTTTCTTTGTTACAGAGGGCAGCTATCTATCCCTCCCACCGAACACGTTGAGCTACCCGGCCGGCTGTGATATGAAACTTCCTGGCAGATTAAAACTGTGTGCCGGACCGAGACTCGCACTCGGGACCTTTGCCTTTCGCCGGCAAGTGCTCTACCAACTGAGCTACCCAAACACACACGTGGAATTGTCATAGCAATTTAAGGACGAGTTCGGCGATTAAAAATTTAATACGAATTGCGTAGTTACTGCTATTCGATCCGAAAGAGAAACATGTATAACTAATGTTGAAACGTTACTAGGTGCTGTCAAAATTCCCATACTTCACTGTTCATTGCAAATATTTCGAATTTTCCTTTCTTACTCTGCTGCTAAATGCCTGTAAAATGCCTTTGAATTAATTACATAAATAACGAATCGTCTCCCAGGAGCTGTTACAGGATTGATTGTTAAGTACGCACGGTAGCCGATAAGTTCATTAACCTAACCTTCCAGATCGAAGAAAAGTATTTAGAGCATCATCGGGTTGGGAATGGCGTAATCACATATTTACTTTCTATTTTTGTGCTAGTGACAACTTTTTTCTATTATTTCAGTTGCTATCTGCAAAAACAAAAGCGATGATCGTACTGGTCAATTCTGAAAGGTACGGACAGGGAAGTCGAGCCGTGCCGACTGGAGTGGCGTGGCCACCACCGGTAGGTTTCCCGGTTGACGACCCGTGGCACGCAGCCCAACCGATGTGGTCCCAGAGATTCCCGACTTGGTTTAAATCCGGGCAGTTTGGTGGCCAGGGCGGTGCGGTAAACTCACCCCGCTGCTCTTCGAACCCCGCACACCCACTGTGTTGCACGTCGCATTGTCCTACTAGTATTGCATGTAGGGGTGGACATGGTCCCCGAGGATAGATATATACTTGTGTTGATCCCTTGTGCATTCCAGAATGATAAGATCACTCAGAGAATGGCACGAAAATATTCCTCAGACCACAAATCCCCCATAGCCGGTTTGGACGGTAGTTACAGGGTGTTCGCTTTCAGACGTTTCACACCCATATTACATCTGGAAAGATCAACTGCCGCCACTCACTCGATGTCCAGCTGCGGTACTGGCGTGAAAATTCCAGCCCTCCTCGCCGACGAAGAGCAGTCAGCATGGCTGTATGAACGAGGAGCCTGCTGCAGAGGCCCATACGCGGAGACGTTCGCCGAACGGCCGTTGAGAAGACCCTGTTGGCAGCGCCTCGGTTTACCTGCGCGCTCAGTTGTTCAGCAGTTGTACGTCTCTTCGTCCGTACGCATCACCGCAGCCGTAGGTCACCCTGCCATCTGTGGGCAGTGATGCACTACAGGTGCCTCGGCGCCGGTTTCGGATAGCGCCATTTTGTCGAGGATGGTGTACTTTAACCACGGCGGTACGCTAACAGTTTACAGACTTAGGCTTCCACGCTTCTCCCGAAAACCAACGATGATGCCCAATTCAGATATATCGCGCCGTTTCCGAACAACACACCGACTGCACTGTTTTCCACGCCCCTCCGACACGTTTTGTACGCACTCCACTGCTACTGCTCCCACTTGCTGTCTGTGAGTGGCTATCGGACATTGACATCGAATAGTCGTACGATTGGACTGCGTATTACCGCCGTGGCAACTTTTCATACGGCGGTGTGCCCGTAATACACTGAAGACCCAAAGAAGCTGGTACACCTGCCTAATATCTTGTAGGGCCCCCGCGAGCTCGCAGAAGTGCCGCAACACGACGTGGCGTGGACTCGACTCGTATCTGAAGTATTGCTGGAGGGAACTGACACTACGAATCCTGCAAGGCTGTCTATAAAATCGAATGTGTACGATGGGGTGGAGATTGCTATGATGAGTACTAATGAGATGATTGGTGGCCAATGCTAAATAGAATCTTACAAAACTCTTCTTTGCATATACAACAGATTTGTCAGTGAAGTCGATAATGAACTGACTACATGGTCTGGGTCTGCATCTGCAATGACTAAAATAATTAGAAGTCGTTGATAAAAAATAATATATTGTACTTAACTGGTGGTACAGCGGTCTTCATAGTCAGGAGGCAAATACTGGCCATTAAAATTGCTGCACCACGAAGATGACGTGCTACAGATGCGAAATATAACCGACAGGAAGAAGATGCTGTGATATGCAAATGATTAGCTTTTCAGACCATTCACACAAGGTTGGCGCTGGTGGCGACACCCACAACGCGCTGAAATGAGGAAAGTTTCCAACCGATTTCTCATACACAAACAGTATTTGACCGGCGTTGCCTGGTGAAACGTTGTTGTGATGCCTCGTGTAAGGATGAGAAATGCGTACCATCACGTTTCCGACTTTGATAAAGGTCGGATTGTAGCCTATCGCGATTGCGGATTATCGTATCGCGACATTGTTGCTCGCGTTGGTCGAGATCCAATGACTTAGCAGAATATGGAATCGGTGGGTTCAGGAGGGTTACACGGAACGCCGTGCTGGATCCCAACGGCCTCGTATCACTAGCAGTCGAGATGACAGGCATCTTATCCGCATGGCTGTAACGGATCGTGCAGCCACGTCTCGATCCCTGAGTCAACAGATGGGGACGTTTGCAAGACAACAACCATCTGCACGAACAGTTCGATGACGTTTGCAGCAGCATGGACTATCAGCTCGCAGACCACGGCTACGGTTACCCTCGACGCTGCATCACAGACAGGAGCGCCTGCGATGGTGTACTCGACGACGAACCTGGGTGCACGAATGGCAATACGTCATTTTTTCGAATGAATCCAGGTTCTGTTTACAGCAACATGATGGTCGCATCCGTGTTTGGCGACATCGCGGTGAACGCATATTGGAAACGTGCATTCGTCATCGCCATACTGGCGTATCACCCGGGGTGATGGTATGGCGTGCCATTGGTTACACGCTTCGGTCACCTCTTGTTCGCATTGACGGCACTTTGAACAGTGGTCGTTAAATTTCAGATGTGTTACGACCCTTGGCTCTACCCTTTATTCGATCGCTGCGAAACCCTACATTTCAGCAGGATAATGCACGACCGCATGTTGCAGGTCCTGTACGGGCCTTTCTGGATACAGAAAATGTTCGACTGCTGCCCTGGCCAGCACATTCTCCAGATCTCTCACCAATTGAAAACGTCTGGTCAATGGTGACCGAGCAACTGGCTCGCCACAATACGGCAGTCACTACTCTTGATGAACTGTGGTATCGTGTTGAAGCTGCATGGGCATCTGTACCTGTACATGCCATCCAAACTGTGTTTGACTCAATGCCCAGGCGTATGAACGCCGTTATTATGGCCAGAGGTGGTTGTTCAGGGTACTGATTTCTCAGGATCTATGCACCCAAATGGCGTGAAAATGTAATCACATGTCAGTTCTAGTATAATATATTTGTCCAATGAATACCCGTTTATCATCTGCATTTCTTCTTGGTGTAGCAGTTTTAATGGCCAGTAGTCTAATTACAAACAGAGAGCTGTAGAGGCATCACATAGGCCATACTTGAACTAAGCGCCTTGTTGGAGGTTGCTTCCTATCAGCTGAAGGCTACACTACTTTCCTACTTGACGTCCCGAGCAAGAGTGGCCGAGCGCACGCTAGGGACTTGTTGCAAGCCGCGGGGCGGCGCTAGTCTCCACTCGCGGGTCCAGCGATACTATTACGGACCGCCATCGATAACTGCAACCCCTAACAAGTGTGGTATCGAACGTTGATACCACACAGATCTCTTCTGAACAGCTCCTTGCAAAGCATCGCAGATATACTCAATGATGTTCTTGTGTGGGGAGTTTGGTTGGCAGTGAAAGTGTTTAATCTCAGAAGACTGTTCCTGGAGCCACTCTGTAGTCGTTCGCGACGTTTGGGGTGTCTCCCTGTCCTGCTGGAATTGCCCAAATCCGTCGGAATGCACGATGTACATGACTGGATGCAGGTGATCAGACAGGATGCTTACATACGTGTTACCCATCAGAGTCGTATCTAGACCTATCAGGCGTTCCATATACACACTCCATACGATTACAGACTCTCCATCAACTTCAACAGTCCTCTGCTCACATGTTCCATACCCGTGCACGTCCATCCGCTCGATACAATTTGAAACGAGACTCGTCCGACCAGGCAACATGTTTTCAGTCACCAAAACTCCAATGTCGGTGTTGACGGGCCCATGCGAAGCATAAATATTTGTGTCGTGGAGTCATCAAGGGTACAAGAGTGGGCCTTCAGCTCCGAAAGCCCATATCGATGACGTTTCGTTGAATGGTTCGCACGCTCAGACTTGTTGACAACCCAGCATTGAAATCTGCAGCTATTTGCGGAAGGATTGCACTTCTGTCACGTTGAACGATTCTCTTAAGGCGTCGTTGGTCCCATTCTTGCAGGATCTTTTACCGGCCGTTGCCATGTCGGAGGTTTGATGTTTTACCATCTTCCTGATATTCACGGTACACTAGTGAAATGGTCGTACGGGAAAATCCCTACTTCATTGCTACTTCGTAGATGCTGTGTCCCATAGCTCGTGCGCCGACTATAACACTCACTTAAATCTTAATAATCTGCCATTGTAGCAACAGTAACCGAACTAACAACTGCGCCAGACACTTGTTGTCTTGCCGATCGCAGCGCCGTATTCTGGGTGTATACACATCTCTGTATTTGAATACGCATGCCTATACTAGTTTCTTTGGCGTTTCAGTGTATTATGGCCGTGGCATTCTTTCCAACATTGACAAGGTTGCCAGTCTAAGTGTTAAAGTAATGTTGGTGAAATGTGTTTATAGTTTGTATTCCCGTTTGTCGGTTGATCTACAGGGTAATGTTATCTACAAGAAATGCGCTATACGTGATCGTCTGTATGTTTGCGAAGCAATTTCCACCAGGAAATGGCGCCGTGAGCTAGTAGGGCTGTCGCGCCTGTGCGCAGTGGCTGTGACGTCAGCAGAAGCAGTCGCAGGCCTCGTATCACGAACACTTGGGGTGTGGCCGTCTGGAGCAGACAGGGCTGCGGCCGGTGCCGGCGTGTGAGGGGAAGCAGCGCCGTAACAGGATTAGAGCGCGGCAGGTTAAGCCTCGCAGCGAGGGGAGCGCGGCGCGGCGCGGCGCGGCGCCTCCGTCAGGATAAGGAGCGGCCGGACGCCCCACAAGGCGGGCGCGCCGTCTGCTGCTGGTGCAGCGCACTGCCGGCTGGCGATAAGGCGGCCGCCGCTCCACAGGCTGAAGGCACGCGTCACACTCACCTGGGCGGCGCTTCTCCCTAACTGCCCGGTTTCGACCTTTTGGGGTGTCTCACGACTCTGAAGGGAGTGTCGAGCTCTGAGAAGCGGTAGGCCCCGTAGTGGATTTCGTAAGTAAAGTTGCAGCTCGTATTCCATAGGTTTTAAATTATGACATATTTCTTATGAATGTACACCGAGGATACAAAACTAGTGGGATAACGATAGGCACATATACAAATGGCGGTAGTATCGCATATACAAAGTATAAAACGGCAGTGCACTGGCTGAGCTGACATTTGTACTCAAGTGGAAATGGGAATGAGCGTTTGGCGTCATTGGCCGGGAGGCCCCTTACAGGGCGGGTCCGGCCTCCTTGGTGCAGGTCTTATTACACTCGACGCCAGATTGGGCGACCCGCGCGCCCGATAGGGATGAAATGATGATGAAGACAACACAACACCCAGTCCCTGAGCGGAGAAAATCCCCGACCCAGCCGAGAATCGATCCCGGGCCCCCTAGCACGGCAGTCCGTCACGCTATCGGGGCGGACTGTACTCAGGTGATTCATATGAAAAGGTTTCCGACGTGATTATGGCCGCAGGACGGGAGTTAACAGACTTTGGACGCGGAATGGTGGTTGGAGCTAGACATACCATTTCGGAAATCGTCAAGGAATTCAGTATTCCGAGACCCACTGTGTCAACAGTGTGCTGAGGATATTAAATTTCAGCCATTACCTCTCATCACAGACAATGCAGCGCCCGACGGCCATCATTTAGAGATCGAGAGCAGCGGTGTTAGCGTAGAGTTGTCAATGCTAACAGACAAGCAACATTGCGTAAAATAATACGACGAATGTATCCGCTAGGACAGTCCGTCGTTATTTGGCGTTAATAGGATATGGTTCCTGTGTATCACAATTTGAAGGCTATTGACATTGATTTGGCTGGACAGTTTAATAAACAACAGTTAATTGGAGGTCCAAATGTGTTTCGTGGACTCCATTTGAACTTTACATGTGATGTACAAGCAGTTTTTGGAGGTAGTACATGGCTCACGCTTGCTGTTGTATGGGGCAACCATGCAGATTATGGTGGCCTTGAAGCCTTCCCAGATGCAAATATTTTGACATGGAAGACATGGAGTATAGCAGAGACAACAGGACTTTTGGCTAAACAGCCTTATGGTACACTTGTTCCAAGTATGCCATTTGTGTTGAGTACTAGAAAGAAGAAAAAATTTGTGGTGTCACCGCCAGACACCACACTTGCTAGGTGGTAGCTTTAAATCGGCCGCGGTCCATTAGTACATGTCGGACCCGCGTGTCGCCACTGTCAGTAATTGCAGACCGAGCGCCGCCACACGGCAGGTCTCGAGAGACTTACTAGCACTCGCCCCAGTTGTACAGCCGATGTTGCTAGGAAAGGTTCACTGAGAATTACGCTCTCATTAGCCGAGACGATAGTTAGCATAGCCTTCAGCTAAGTCAATTGCTACGACTTAGCAAGGCGCCATTTATCCTTTGCTGTGTATCTAATGAAGCATGTACAGTAACAAGATCAATGTTCACCAATTGTGGATTAAAGTTAAGTATTCCAGCAGCTACGTACTTTTCTTTATAGCATTCATTAAGTATCCTGTTTCAGACCTCACGCCATCCTGCGTGAGCTTATAGCGTGCATTTCGGCTTCCTCAAACAACACGGTGTTGGCACTTCTGCCGAGACTTCAAAATTAAATGCAGATGATTACCTTTTTATATGGGCCAAGATTGGTAATGGAAATTGTAAAATAAAGATCAATGGTGACTGTATGTTATATTACAGACAATAAAGTTGCCCTACCCGCGAACCATCCTTATCTATCCTGTGAGATTTTTTTTTTAAGTATAAAACACTATCACTTTTTGTTTGGTGGCCATGCGAGTCTTTGTCGCTCGCTAGGCGGGTGACCTTGAAGTGGACTTAGTCGCTGCGCTCGCTGCCGCGCGGCTTGTGATTGGCTGGGTAGCCTGTGGCGCGCGATTCAAACGGCCTGGGCAACAGCATGGTATCGCCTGCAGTGCCTCTTCTGGGCTCGTGACGATATCGTTTTGACTCTACTGGCAAACTGTGGTGTGGTCAGAGAAGTCCAGATTTCGGTTGGTTAGAACTAATGTTGGGGTTCGAGTGTGCCGCAGACCACACGAAGCCGTGCACACAAGTTGTGAATGCGAATGTGGGTGAATTCCTAAGTGACCAAACTGCTAAGGTCATCGATTCCTAGACTTACACACTACTTAAACTAACTTATGCTAAGAACAACACTCACACCCATGCCCGAGGGGGGACTCGAACCTCCAGTGGGAGGGACCACGCAGTCCGACACATGGCGCCTCAAACCACGCGGCCACTCCACGTGTCACCCAAGTTATCAACACTGCACTATGTAAGCTGGTGGTGGCTGAATAATGTTGTAAGCTGTGTTTACGTGGAATAGACTGGGTCCTCTGGTCAAACTGAACACACATTAACTGTAAATAGACTTCATGTTCCCAAATAACGATGTTATGTCACCAGGCCACAGATGTTTGGGACTGGTTTTAAGTACATTCTGGACAATTCGAGCGAATGATATGGCCACCTAGATCGCCCAACACGAATCCAATAGAACATTTATAGGACATAATCGAGGTCACTTCATGCACGTCCTGTACCTGCAACACCTTCTCACTTGTGGACAGCTGTAGAGGCAGCAGGGCTCATTATTTCTGCAAGAGTCCGTACCACGTCGAGTTGCTGCACTACGTCAGGCAAAGGACACACGAGACGCTACGAGGGTAATCCCAAAAGTAACGTTTCCTATTTTTTCATAAGTACATAGACCTGTTTATTTCTACAATGGTTTACATCAGTTTACAGCTTGAACATTTAGCTATTTTTCGACATAATCTCCATTTCTGTCGATGCACTTTTGTAGACGCTGTGGCAGTTTTTGTATGCCCATGTCATACCAGCTCGCCGCCATGCTGTTCAGAAAGTTATGAACCTCTTCTTTCACCTCGTCTTCGGAGCTGAATCGCTTTCCGGCGAAACGTCTTTTAACCTACGGAACAGGTGATAGTCACTGGGCGCCAAGTCAGGACTATAGGGTGTGTGGGTGATTATGTTCCACTGAAACCGTTGCAGGAGAGCAACGGTTTGCCGACCGATTATGGGCGAGTGCTGTCATGGAGAATGTGTGCGCCCCTGCTCAACATTCCTCTTCTCCGGGTTTGAATTGCACGTTTCAGTTTTTTCAGTCTCAATACCCCTTTGCGATCCCAAAAAACGGTTGCCATAACTTTACCGGCAGACTGTGTTGATTGAGTTTCCGCGGCTTTGGAGAAGGAGGATGCCGCCACTGGCGTGATTGTTGCTTGGTCTCAGGTGTAAAGTGGTACGCCCAGGTTTCGTCACCAGTGACAATTGAGTCCAGAAAGTTGTCCTGTTCGACTGCAAGCTCGTTGCCGCATGTCGCCCGCAGTCAGCATGCGTGGCACCCACCTTGCGCACACCTTCCGGTAATTCAATGTTTCCGTTAAAATTCTGTGAGCGGTGCTTCGGGAAACCTCAGGAACCAACGTGCAGATATCATCCAGGGTGATCCGCCGCATGCTTTGCTCAACCTTCAACACTGTCTCCTCAGAAATTGACGGTCTCCCGCGCCTTTGTTCGTCGTGAATTTCGGTCCGACCATCTGCAAAATCTCTACACCACTTACGAACATTTTTGACATCCATTCACGACTCACCATACACGTCTGTCAATTGGCGATGGATTTCAATCGGCGCAGTGCCCTTTGCGTTCAAAAGCCGAATAACTGCGCGCAGTTCGCACTTGGTGGTAACATCCAACGGGAGCTCCATTCTCAACGGCTGTCAAGCCAAGACTGAGCGCCTCAGTGCGGCGTGCGCATGTTTACACACAGCGCGTGAAGCACTCTTCATAACAGTGTGACCAACTGCCACACAGACAGAGTTCAGTACTTATAAAAAAATAGGAGACCTTACTTTTGGGATTACCCTCCTACTAGGCGGTATCCAATAACTGTTGCGACCTCAGCGTATATTGCTTCAAATATTAAGGATCTCTCGAAAACGCATCGTTATTATTAGGATTTGTTATAACTAAAAGTAAGGTAAAAACGTATCAGGAGTGATAAGTCAAAAACAGGGTCGTGTATTGCAGGTGTCCACAATAGCGTAGTGGCTAGAGGTGTCGAGTTATGAAGCATAATGTAGTTTGCACAGTGGTTTCAATCTTGCTTCTTCTATATTTTTCCCTCAACCTTGCTAAAACCTTGTGGGTCCTTCTTATTAATTTAAGAAAAGTATTGTCCCTAATATTCGATGTTATGTACATATAAGACAGCTCTCTCCCAGGAGTGAGTTGTCATTGTCATAAATTTACAAATTAAACACGAAACACGCAAACGCCAGTAATTATTCGAAACACGTTGATCATCAGTCAAAAAAAGCTAGGTACCACTCATAACAAAAGACATATAAAAGACTGGTAAATTTTAAAAAGGAACTAAAAGGTAACTTATTTTCTCTGTCTGTAAAGTATAAAAGAAAATTTACAAGCTAGTTATTTCAGGAGACTTCTCTCCCAAAGATGAACATCTTCATTTAAAGTACACATGCAGACGAAATACACTCCTGGAAATGGAAAAAAGAACACATTGACACCGGTGTGTCAGACCCACCATACTTGCTCCGGACACTGCGAGAGGGCTGTACAAGCAATGATCACACGCACGGCGCAGCGGACACACCAGGAACCGCGGTGTTGGCCGTCGAATGGCGCTAGCTGCGCAGCATTTGTGCACCGCCGCCGTCAGTGTCAGCCAGTTTGCCGTGGCATACGGAGCTCCATCGCAATCTTTAACACTGGTAGCATGCCGCGACAGCGGGGACGTGAACCGTATGTGCGGTTGACGGACTTTGAGCGAGGGCGTATAGTGGGCATGCGGGAGGCCGGGTGGACGTACCGCCGAATTGCTCAACAGGTGGGGCGTGAGGTCTCCACAGTACATCGATGTTGTCGCCAGTGGTCGGCGGAAGGTGCACGTGCCCGTCGACCTGGGACCGGACCGCAGCGACGCACGGATGCACGCCAAGACCGTAGGATCCTACGCAGTGCCGTAGGGGACCGCACCGCCACTTCCCAGCAAATTAGGGACACTGTTGCTCCTGGGGTATCGGCGAGGACCATTCGCAACCGTCTCCATGAAGCTGGGCTACGGTCCCGCACACCGTTAGGCCGTCTTCCGCTCACGCCCCAACATCGTGCAGCCCGCCTCCAGTGGTGTCGCGACAGGCGTGAATGGAGGGACGAATGGAGACTTGTCGTCTTCAGCGATGAGAGTCGCTTCTGCCTTGGTGCCAATGATGGTCGTATGCGTGTTTGGCGCCGTGCAGGTGAGCGCCACAATCAGGACTGCATACGACCGAGGCACACAGGGCCAACACCCGGCATCATGGTGTGGGGAGCGATCTCCTACACTGGCCGTACACCACTGGTGATCGTCGAGGGGACACTGAATAGTGCACGGTACATCCAAACCGTCATCGAACCCATCGTTCTACCATTCCTAGACCGGCAAGGGAACTTGCTGTTCCAACAGGACAATGCACGTCCGCATATATCCCGTGCCACCCAACGTGCTCTAGAAGGTGTAAGTCAACTACCCTGGCCAGCAAGATCTCCGGATCTGTCCCCCATTGAGCATGTTTGGGACTGGATGAAGCGTCGTCTCACGCGGTCTGCACGTCCAGCACGAACGCTGGTCCAACTGAGGCGCCAGGTGGAAATGGCATGGCAAGCCGTTCCACAGGACTACATCCAGCATCTGTACGATCGTCTCCATGGGAGAATAGCAGCCTGCATTGCTGCGAAAGGTGGATATACACTGTACTAGTGCCGACATTGTGCATGCCCTGTTGCCTGTGTCTATGTGCCTGTGGTTCTGTCAGTGTGATCATGTGATGTATCTGACCCCAGGAATGTGTCAATAAAGTTTCCCCTTCCTGGGACAATGAATTCACGGTGTTCTTATTTCAATTTCCAGGAGTGTATATTCTGGTACTGGCACAGGAATGTATGTAACTGCTGCTGTTTTTTCTCGTTGTTTCACTTACTTTCAAGTGCAAAGGAAGAAGTTCATTATTCTTGCAATCAATTGTAATTATCCGCACGAATTAGAATGTACTTCACACAACCAGCACCCTTTTAGCAATTAGGAAGCTTATTGCTAAGTACTTTTCTTAAAGCATACGAAGTAAACGAGTATGAAGTTCGTAGGTTCTCACTTTCAAAATGAAGGCAGGAATAGCTTCCAGAACAGCAATGATTGTACCGACTGAAGACAACGAGTTGTTACTTTAATTCGTGTGCTAGAATGTCTATCACAGTCACAAAGATAATCCGTATTTACAATCGTTTTACCGTGTTATGATAATACAGTATTTATTATTCTGGTGTTCAAGCACGTTCAGTTTTTTGTCTGTAATTAGATGACATAGCGTTACATATATGGTACTCAAATTAATAAACAAGTGAATTAAAACGAAGTCGATAAACAGGTCAAATCGAATAAGATGAGGCGTGATGTGACTTACCCACTGGTGTGCAACCGATAAATAAGTTTCCATTTATTAACAGTAGTGAAGCACACACAATGACTGTGCATTTGCAGACAGCATTTCTGAAATGAAGGTAACCTGGTTAGAGTCATATTACTTTCATACTTGGAAGTACTAAGGTACTGAACAGCAATCAGTCATATTATTTCTGAGAATCATTAAAGTTACGGGGGCAAGTATACCAGATGCGAGTTTTGTGCTACGGGAGGCTCACCGCCCTCAGACTCTGTACAACTACGAAAGTCGGTTGACATTCCCGACAGTCGGAAGTGGGCTTGTAGACTCCATAGTGACGTCACGAACAAGTTTCACCGAGGTGAATGTAGCGTATCCCCAGAACTGATGGCCGCCGGTCTGCGAGAGCACGGCTCGAGGCGACATATCCGTAGTTCACAGTCATGGCGACCCTGGGATGCGAGACACGTTCCGTCAAACCAGTCCGCGAAACTGACGTCTTGTACGTCTATGAACACGGCGACAGCAGCCCGCGCTTCAGTTTGCCGTCTCGTGACTGCCGGCGTCGTCACATCACGCGGCGTACTGATTCCGCAGGAATCAGCGCTTTGTCGTAGACAGCGTATGGGGAAGCAAGAACTGACAGTATATCTCGCGTGCGAACGAGATATTAAGTGTCTTCCATGGCTCGGCCAAAGCCAATTCGGCAGCGCCTAATGCAAGCCAGAAACAGAGCGAACAAAGTGTCTGCATAGTAAACCTATGTCAAATTAAATGTTTAAATATTGTTACAAAGCTTGGCCAGAGTATGTAAAACTAAGCCAGTGTCAAAGGTTTCTAGTCTCAGCGAGATCCGATAAATATTTTCTTAAAACATTCAACTCTTTTAGAAATTTTGCAAGTGCGTAATATTAAACTTAGAAAATAGTACGTTTGAAATAAGGTTATGTTGGTTCTTAAAGCATTCTGTAGAGGTTTTCGTGCAACTAGCTCTTTTACGTTTTGAATTGCTCCATTTTTCATTATTGAAAACGCACAATATTGAAGTTAGAGAGTTTTACCTTTATGATAAAAACATAGGGTGGACGGTTTCATGAAGCTACCTCCTTTACTTTTTGCATCGTCAAGTAAAAACTAATTTTTCTTCCAAAAACTATGAAAATGAGTTAGATTAAGTTACCATAATATATAGCGCACAAAGCTAAAATAACAGCACTGCATTTGATGTAAGTAATAAAGAAACTGTATTAACTTTCAGTATGATACAGTAATTTCATAAAGGTATAAAAATTTAGAAACAAACAGTTCAGGGGCCACTATTTACCCTTTGTCTCATTTGAAAACCTCTGGAGGTAAAATCTTAAAACTTACCAGACTGAGAATTTTATACAATATAAACAGGGTATTCATTTGCTTACAAAAAATTTGAATCTTTGTAGGTCTTCAAAAAACAACGATGATGCGAATTTTGTTGTCAAAACGGGTGCTGGATGGGCTCTGTTGACACTGGAAGCAGCTTTGGAGCGAGTATCTCACCCGCCGTTATCAACAGCTACTGTATAAAGACCCAAGTGTCTGCGCTGAGGGAGTTCATCTGTGAGGAAACCCAGTCCCACAACCCATTCTCGTTCCTACTTCCTCACCTAGACATCGTCGTCTACAAACGCCCCGTTCCTCCACTACTTGACTATGCAGCGGTACTGTGGGGAAATGTCCGTAACCCCAGCATAAAAACACTACAACGCCTGCAGAACAGAGCCGTTCGGGCAGCCCTACAGCTTCCAAGGGACTATCCGACCCAGCAACTCCGTGACTTAGCCAAAGTACAACGGCTACAGGAACGCATCCGTGATACTGTGGAGGAATTCTACGAGAAATGTGTACGGTCCCAAAATGAAACCATTGGAACCTTGGGGCAAAGACTTCACTGGCGACGGAGAGTAAGATGCCCAGCCTTACTGGAACAGGAATAACGTCGACAGTAATCTGAAGGCACACACAAACGCTGTTACAAATAGCAAGCTATTTGTGAACTTTGCTAAACAACCAGAACAAAATGCCCATACAGAAATGACAACCGAAACACGTCGATTAGAAATACGTACCACCACCGATCGAGAAAAAAGAGCGCCAAGCGCCGATACTTTGAAAAAAAGGAACGCAGGTAACCTTTCGGAACAGGCGAGCAACAACTGAGGAAGTTATTTGATCGTCGTCAGACACAGGGTCGTTGTTGCGCTGTGCTACAAAATGTGCCGCCATCCTGCCCGCGCCCGTGTCCGCTTAAGCCTCGAATGGCGTTAATGACGACTGACAAGACTGCTTTCTTGTTTTTTTTTTTTTTTTTTATCGAATGAGTTACCACGTATATCTTGTGAAACTGAGTCGAGAACTTACCTGGCTCTATAATTTAACTAGAAGGCCTGTGTTTCGCTCTTGAACTTCTTTTTCATGAGCCGCCTGCTATACACTATGTGATCAAAAGTACCGGGACGCCTGGCTGAAAATGACTTACAAGTTCGTGGCTCCCTCCATCGGTAATGCTGGAATTCAATGTGGTGTTGCCCCACCATTAGCCTTGATGGCAGCTTCCACTCTCGCAGGCAAGCGTTCCATCAGGTGCTGGAAGGTTTTTGCAGAATGGCAGCGCATTCCTCATGGAGTGCTGCACTGAGGACAGGTATCTATGTATCTATGTTGGTCGGTGAAACCAGGCACGAAGTCGGCTTTCCAAAACATCCCAAAGGTGTTCTATAGGATTCAGGTCAGGACTCTGTGCAGGCCAGTCCATTACAGGGGTGTTGTTGTCGTGTAACCACTCCGCCACAGGCCGTGCATTATCAACAGGTGCTCCATGGTGTTGAAAGATGGAATCGCCATCCGCGAATGGCTCTTCAATAGTGGAAAGCAAGAAGGCCCTTAAAACATCAGTGTAGGCCTGTGCTGTGATGGTGCCACGCAAAACAACAAGGGGTTCAAGCCTCAAGCCCCCTCCGTGAGAAATACGACAACACTATAACACACGCTGGCAGATGACGTTCACCGGGCATTCGCCATACCCACAACCTGCCATCGGATCCCCACATTGTGTATCGTGATTCGTCATTCCACACAACGTTTTCCCACTGTTCAATCGTCCAATGTTTACGCTCCTTACACCAAGCGAGGCGTCGTTTGCCATTTACCAGCGTTATGTGTGGCTTATGAGCAGCCGCTCGACCATGAAATCCAAGTTTTCTCACCTCCTGCCTAACTGCCATAGTACTTGCAGTGGATCTTGATTCAGTTTGGAATTCCTGTGTAATGGTCTGGATAGATGCCTGCCTATTACACATTACGACCCTCTTCAATTGTCGTCGGTCTCTGTCAGTCAACAGACGAGGTCGGCCTGTACGCTTTTGTGCTGTACGTGTCCCTTCACGTTCCCACTTCACTATCACATTGGAAACAGGTGACCTAAGTATGTTTAGAAGTGTGGAAATCTCGCGTGCAGACGTATAACACAAGTGACACCCAATCACCTGACCACAATCGAAGTCCGTGAGTTCGCAGAGCGCCCCATTCTGCACTCTCACGATGTCTAATGACTACTGAAGTCGCTGATATGGAGTACCTGTCAGTAGGTGCTAGAACAATGCAGCTAATATGAAAAACGTATGTTTCTTGGGGTGTCCGGATACTTTTGATCACGTGGTGTATTTCAGAAAACTGAGAGGCAAGTGTCTCCACACACAAATAGTAGGCTAGTATGGACAACGTCATTGGAAAACATTCGTCCAGTAATCTTCTACGGCCATGACTAGATAACTAAAAACAAAAATACAAAGAAAAAATCAGTTTTCGAACACGGGATGGAAACGTGTGAAGCCAGACGCTGGCAACTGTGTCACGATGTCGGCTGAGATTATGGCGGGCTGAAAGGCGTAGAAAGTACCTCCAAACCTGTGACCGTCGTTTTCTCAGAGACGATCGACTGCCTACGGATAAGGCGAGGCACGTGTCCGCTTAGTTTCGTCCCTCCCCCACTGACTCAGGTTTCTGGGAGATCAGATTGTGGCACTTGCCGTCTTCTCCTCGTGAGCGCCCTGACTCGTGGACACGTGCACGTGCTCCTTCTGTCACGTGGGTGTGCGCCCGTCTCCCTCCACCAACGAGTGGAATCAGCATGGGTTTCGGAAAAGACGATCGGGTGAAACCCAGCTCGCGCTAGTCGTCCACTCAAAGGGCCATAGACACGGGTTGGCAGGTACGTGCCGTGTTTCTTGACTTCCGCAAGGCGTTCGATACAATTCTCCACAGTCGTTTAATGAACAAAGTAAGAACATATGGACTATCAGACCAATTGTGTGATTGGATTGAAGAGTTCCTACGTAACAGAACGCAGCATGTCATTCTCAATGGAGAGAAGTCTTCCGAAGTAAGAGTGACTTCAGGTGTGCCGCAGGGGAGTGTCGTAGTACCATTGCTATTCACAATATATATATAAATGACCTTGTGGATAAAATCAGAAGTTCACTGAGGCTTTTTGCGGATAATGCTGTAGTATATAGAGAAATTGGAACAATGGAAAATTGTACTGAAATACAGGAGGATCTGCAACGAATTGACTCATGGTGCAGGAAATGGCAATTGAATCTCAATGTAGGCAAGTGTAATGAGATGCGAATACATAGAAAGAAAGATCCTTTATCATTTAGATACAATAAAGCAGGTCAGGAACTGGAAGCAGTTAATTCCATAAATTATCTGGGAGTGAGAATTAGGAGTGATCTAAAATGGAATGACCATATAAAATTAATCGTCGGTAAAGCGGATGCCAGACTGGAATACATTGGAAGAATCCTAAGGAAATGCAGTCCGAAAACAAAGAAGTAGGTTACAGTACACTTGTTCGCCCACTGCTCGAATACTGCTCACCGTACCAGATAGGGTTGATAGAAGAGATATAGAAGTTCCAACGGAGAGCAGCGCGCTTCGTTACAGGATCATTTACTAATCGCGAAAGCGTTACCGAGATGATAAACTCCAGTGGAAGACTCTGCAGGAGAGACGCTCAGTAGCTCGGTACAGGCCTTTGTTGAAGTTTCGAGAACATACCTTCACCGAAGAGTCAAGCAGTATATTGTTCCCTCCTACGTATATCTCGCGAAGAGACCATGAGAATAAAATCAGAGAGATTAGAGCCCACACAGAGGCATACCGACAATCTTTCTTTTCACGAACAATACGAGACTGGAATAGAAGGGAGAACCGATAGAGGTACTCAAGGTACCCTCCGCCACACACCGTCAGGTGGCTTGCGGCGTATGGATGTAGATGTAGATGTAGATGTAGAGTCTGTGGCCTCGGTCCCTTGCGCCGCCCACACCTTCTTTCTTAGGCATTGCTATTATGATCCCTTTAGCGGTTTTCATTTTATGGCCCCCAGCTAGTTTCTTTATTAAAGACCCTGATAACTTCGTTGAGAGGCTACCGACACGACACTTAACCCCAGTTCACGCCCAGCTGTTAGTTTCGTGTCGGCATAGTTGGAACAACTGAATAGTTTCGCCAGTTACGTGCGCAACCGTGGGCTGCTCGCGAGGTGTAGCCGGTAGCGCAGTTTCGAAACTTGTTCACGCAACCTAGTGTCGTCAATTAAACTGGGCGTCGCGGTTTCATAGGCTGCATGAGACACACGACCGGTCCGCACCAGGAACCTTCAGAGACGCAGAAGACACACGCAGCTGACGTACGACGGAAGTGCTGTGTCCGGCACTCCGCAGCGGCCAGCACCGAACAGGCGGGCAGCCGTGTCGGCTTCGGTCGATTTAACGAGCAGCCTTTAAAAGAAATCCGAGAATGCCTTTGTGCCGTACCACTTCGGACTGGAAGTTTTCTGGTAATTTCGAAGATTCTACTTACCAATAGTTTATTTGAATTGTTGTTTGTTTTCACATTGATTTTGCATTAGATTATTCGAAGACAGCGTTTCTGAACAACTTGTTCACTGCAGTAATTCCCATGGGTGTGTGCCTGCCAATGGAATGTAGCCTCAACTAGGCTTTAAAATCGAAATAATAAAAAGATGTATTAGCCAGTCAGTAAGATCACTATATTTTTCTGGTTTATAACATTATCATCTTATCCCTTAAAATGGTGGTTGATGAAGTGAAACATTTTTGAAAAACTGCTAAGTAAAAGAATTCGAAAAAAATGGTCAAATATTATGTGAAATGAATCGTCTAAAAGTAAGAAATAAAATAGATTAGAGATCCAGTCGACAACCCTTTGAATGATGCTCGAAATCATATACAATAGCTGAGATGCTCATATGTTATTCATATACAAGGAGACCATTGAGACAAATGTCGCCAAGTGCTCTTTAAAATTCTGAGATACGTAGATAAAATTCTAAATTATCAGTCGCACCACACTTGTTGTATAAGATTTCGAGCATTTCTCAAAGGTACGTCAAATATTTCACTAATCTGTTCTGTTTCTTACTTTCAGACAAATAATTTCACAAAACATTTGATGTTTTTTCTTCTTTTCTTTTTGCATTTTTTAAAACTCATGTTTTGTTCACAGAGCATGAAATATATGTATAATATCTTCTAAATATCGATCAGCAGTCTATTATTATTAAAAGTATATACATCAAGAGATTGCAGAGAAGTTTGAATTAGTGCTCTGATATTTTTTGGCACTTCATTCATTCTTTCATGAAATATTTGTTGCCCCAAATCGCTAATTATGTTTTTAGTTATCACCCTGATTGTTTTCACGCAATTAAATCTTTCTTTGAAAACCTAGACCTCATGCTGATACACCATTTGTCCATCACCCTCTCTTTGTTTGGCTATGAAAATTTCGGACAAACATCCGTTTGTGCGGTTTCTAAAGACTTGTTTTCGCGCCGATCACGCATTTGAACAAAAACTTCAACTGATGATAGTTTCTTATGACCTCGGTTTCTTGAACACTATTTGCAATAACAGTGCTCTTCCCACTTCGTTGACAACACTATCATCAACACACTGCGCGTTTTTCTTGGAATATAGAGTCTTCACAACGGAAAACTGTAGTAAGTATAAGTGAAGAAACTATTTTACATTTTACAAGTAATATAAGTTGTATACCGTCTGTTACAACGGTAATAAAAGTCTTATTTAGACCATACGAGTTCGTCTTTAATTCAAATCGTCATCAGAGGACAGATTTTATGCTTCCTACTTCATCTGACTACTGAAGATGCTTTGAAATAAAGCGAGACATGTATGGTCTAAACAAAACTTTCATTACAGTCACAAAGTAGCGCCGTGCCACGGTCCGCGCGGCTCCCCCCGTCGGAGGTTCGAGTCCTGCCTCGGGCATGGGTGGGTGTGTTGTCCTTAGCATAAGTTAGATTAAGTAGCGTGTAAGCTTAGGGACTGATGACCTAAGCAGTTTGGTCCCTTAGTACTTACCACAAATTTCCAATTTACAAAATAGGGTATATAATCTACATTACCTGTACAACTGCGACTACAGAAAAAATGTACTACCTGTTCAAAAATGGCTCTGAGCACTATGGGACTCAACTGCTGAGGTCATTAGTCTCCTAGAACTTAGAACTAGTTAAACCTAACTAACCTAAGGACATCACACACATCCACGCCCAAGGCAGGAGTCGAACCTGCGACCGTAGCGGTCTCGCGGTTCCAGACTGCAGCGCCAGAACCGCGCGGCCACTTCGGCCGGCGTACTACCTGTGTTTTAAGTTTTGCTCACAAATAGTATTCAAAATAGAAAGAAATATATTATGGACTTTGGTGTGGAAATAGTTGTAACTTCAACTCTTTGTTCTTGCAAAACGTTAACATACGAAATAAAGCCAATTACAACATTTGCGAACTCTATGCGACACTCATAAGATAAACACACGTACTGCTCACAGTAGCTACATAGGAAAAATAAAATCTAGCAAAATAAGATCACAATATCTTCGGAAACTATTCACACTATAAGATCTCATTGTTTAGGGCCCTAGGTACTTACAGGAATAAGTACAACACCATACAGAAATTATGCAATTGGCACCATCACTGGACGAGAAGGATGTTATGCCCCTCCTACCTTTGCCATAGGAAGCACTCTGATTGGTCTACGCCCAAGAAAGAGGGGATGTGGCAATACTAGCAATATCAAGGCATTTCCCATAGCGTGGATTACCAAGAAGGGGGGAAGGTTACATATACACACTCGGAAAAAAATTAAAAAAAAAACAAATTATGTGATTGTTGTTTTATTTATATTAACAACATACTTTTTAAAGACATAGTGACGTACACTCCTGGAAATTGAAATAAGAACACCGTGAATTCATTGTCCCAAGAAGGGGAAACTTTATTGACACATTCCTGGGGTCAGATACATCACATGATCACACTGACAGAACCACAGGCACATAGACACAGGCAACAGAGCATGCACAATGTCGGCACTAGTACAGTGTATATCCACCTTTCGCAGCAATGCAGGCTGCTATTCTCCCATGGAGACGATCGTACAGATGCTGGATGTAGTCCTGTGGAACGGCTTGCCATGCCATTTCCACCTGGCGCCTCAGTTGGACCAGCGTTCGTGCTGGACGTGCAGACCGCGTGAGACGACGCTTCATCCAGTCCCAAACATGCTCAATGGGGGACAGATCCGGAGATCTTGCTGGCCAGGGTAGTTGACTTACACCTTCTAGAGCACGTTGGGTGGCACGGGATACATGCGGACGTGCATTGTCCTGTTGGAACAGCAAGTTCCCTTGCCGGTCTAGGAATGGTAGAACGATGGGTTCGATGACGGTTTGGATGTACCGTGCACTATTCAGTGTCCCCTCGACGATCACCAGTGGTGTACGGCCATTGTAGGAGATCGCTCCCCACACCATGATGCCGGGTGTTGGCCCTGTGTGCCTCGGTCGTATGCAGTCCTGATTGTGGCGCTCACCTGCACGGCGCCAAACACGCATACGACCATCATTGGCACCAAGGCAGAAGCGACTCTCATCGCTGAAGACGACACGTCTCCATTCGTCCCTCCATTCACGCCTGTCGCGACACCACTGGAGGCGGGCTGCACGATGTTGGGGCGTGAGCGGAAGACGGCCTAACGGTGTGCGGGACCGTAGCCCAGCTTCATGGAGACGGTTGCGAATGGTCCTCGCCGATACCCCAGGAGCAACAGTGTCCCTAATTTGCTGGGAAGTGGCGGTGCGGTCCCCTACGGCACTGCGTAGGATCCTACGGTCTTGGCGTGCATCCGTGCGTCGCTGCGGTCCGGTCCCAGGTCGACGGGCACGTGTACCTTCCGCCGACCACTGGCGACAACATCGATGTACTGTGGAGACCTCACGCCCCACGTGTTGAGCAATTCGGCGGTACGTCCACCCGGCCTCCCGCATGCCCACTATACGCCCTCGCTCAAAGTCCGTCAACTGCACATACGGTTCACGTCCACGCTGTCGCGGCATGCTACCAGTGTTAAAGACTGCGATGGAGCTCCGTATGCCACGGCAAACTGGCTGACACTGACGGCGGCGGTGCACAAATGCTGCGCAGCTAGCGCCATTCGACGGCCAACACCGCGGTTCCTGGTGTGTCCGCTGCGCCGTGCGTGTGATCATTGCTTGTACAGCCCTCTCGCAGTGTCCGGAGCAAGTATGGTGGGTCTGACACACCGGTGTCAATGTGTTCTTTTTTCCATTTCCAGGAGTGTATAAATAAGGCGCAGAACCTGAATTTGGCACACTCTTAGCAATACCAACACACTTTCAATAGCGCGAACTACTGAGTTTATGAACATCTCTAAATAATTTAAGTGTAAATTTCGTTCGTTGTTGTCGGCTTTTAAGCTTAAGATGCTTTAGGAAGAGATATTGATGTGATAAGGCCCTAAACCAGGAAATGTTGAATACGGCGGTCACTGAGATAAGTAATGCCTGCGGTTGACAATGAGATTTACATTTTTGCGTTAAGTTTAACCGAAAACTAAAAAACGTATTTGGAATCTGGTAGAATAATTTATTAAAAACAACAAATATATTTTTCAGATCTCAGAAATATAATGTGACTGACTAGATTATTATCTTTTCAAGAGGTACACATAAAGTATCCCCCAACCCCTCTTGGTATCACTAGCGTTAAGGAGGAGCTGAAAATGTGATTCGACAAGCTGATGGGCCTGTGGGGTGCTGAGAGCGGTAACTAGGATAAATATGTGTAATGCAGTTGGCTTAGAAGCTCTGTGATTGGACTGTTTCCAAGAAGTGGATGGGGTTTAGGAAAGGTGGGGGGAGGGGGGAGGATGGAGGGTAGGGGGAGGCAAGGGGAGACGAAGGACATGGGCTAGGAAGGGGACGCATGGTTTAAGCGAGGGCACAGCAATGGTGACATCATGCACTAGCTCTTGCATTTAGGCAACCTGGAGGTCAACAGTCAAATTTTCTCCAGAGTGCCTGCTGCTTTCCTCCCATTGTTCAAAATGACTTGCATTCCTACTACTACGCCACATTGAAATTGCAGTACAATGAAGGTGACATGCAGCAAACGTCAAATTGGCATGAAGTATACTATATGCAAGGATATTCTTGAACTAACATTTCAATGCGACCCACAATGTAGACAGCTGTAATGCCATCTATATGCCGGCCGCGGTAGTCTAGCGGTTCTAGGCGCTCAGTCCGGAACCGCGCGACTGCTACGGTCGCAGGTTCGAATCCTGCCTCGGGCATGGATGTCTGTGATGTTCTTAGGTTAAGTAGTCCTAAGTTCTAGGGGACTGATGACCACAGATGTGTCCCATAGTGCTCAGAGCCATTTGAACCATTTGAATGCCATCTATACTCTGTGTATGAGGAAAGATTATGCAGCTGGCTCCTCATTCACCTTTGAATTCTTTTTAATGAAGAAAATTATGTAATTCCTCATGAAGGAGAAGGAATATCTACTTTCACAAGTCGGAATTCTACAGTGGCATATTCAACATCGTGCAACATCTTGATAGCCCCACACGTCTAACGCCCGAGAGTATTGTCATGTTGCGCTCTCTGCTGTGCCGAATAATACAGCCATGTCACATGCCTTGAGCTAGGAAATTGTCGTGTTTGCAGTAAGGAAAGAGTCGTCAACAGTGTTACGATGTCTGGTGCGCATTTAGGATGGCGACCCTTGTTGCTGCTTCCCTTGAGATAGCAAAGAAAGAGAGGTACTTCAATAGCGATGTGCTCAACGACAATACTCGTCTCACGAGTGGCACCACTTCTATTTCCTGACGAGTCACGGTTCTGCAGTCAGCATTACGTTGGATGTATGTGCAAGCTCCAGTGAGAACGAACATTGCCAGATTGGAATAGTCATCGTCATGTGGGAACAGCACCTGACATAGTGGTACAAACTGCTATTGGATGCACACGTCCACCTCTCACTAGCATTGCTGGTTGTTTGGACAGCATCTGTTTTAAGCCTAGCGGCTGTGCCGTACCATAGTGGTCTTCAGGGTGTTATCGTTCAACAAATTAACGCAAGAACTCATTTTCCAATTGCTATCTTGCTCTACTTCGATACAGAAGTGTTCGAATGTTACCCTGGTCAACGCATTCTCCAGATCTCTCAGTTGGAAAAGTGTGGATGCTGGTTGCCAAGAGACTGGCTGCCACCGCATGACAGCCGCTATAGTTGAATGCTGTCCTGGGGCTCAAGCAGGATTGGAATGACCGTCTCATAGATGCCACCCAGGCTCAGTTCGGTTGTGTTAGAGCAGCACTCCCAAAATTTTGTAATATGTTCTTTCAAATGTAATAGGAAAAAGTTCAACAGCCAAAATCGCTCATTATTGTTTTATTTTTGATGACTGTTTCCAGCAAATCTAAATTTCCACAATCAGATTTTATGCCTATCATTTGTGCAATACATAACACATCATTCCAGGGATATGCAGAAAGTGGTTGATAATAAAATAAGAGTGCTGAATGGACGAGCTCATGTCCACAGGCTGGCTTAAAGGAGAAAATTATAATTAGCGATCTTGGCTGTTGAAGTTTTTCTTCTATGTGTCATATTACTTTAGATCGCTCCCATACCTGAATGATGTCAAGCATATGTGACGTACATTGAAGCGCCAAAGAAACTGGTATAGGCATGCGTATCCAAATGCAGAGATATGTAACCAGGCAGAATACAGCGCTGCTGTCCGTAAAGCCTATATATGTAAGACAACAAGTGTCTGGCGCAGTTGTTAGATTGGTTACTGCTGCTACAATGGCAGGTTATTGAGATGTAAATGAATTTGAATGTGGTGTTACAGTCGTTGCAGCCGACCGAAGTGGCCGTGCGGTTAAAGGCGCTGCAGTCTGGAACCGCAAGACCGCTACGGTCGCAGGTTCGAATCCTGCCTCGGGCATGGATGTTTGTGATGTCCTTAGTTAGGTTTAACTAGTTCTAAGTTCTAGGGGACTAATGACCTCAGCAGTTGAGTCCCATAGTGCTCAGATCCATTTGAACCATTTTACAGTCGTTGCACGAGCGATAGGATACAGCATCTCCGAGGAAGCGATGAAATGGGGATTTTCCCGTACGAGTATTTCACGAGTGTACAGTGAATATCAGCAATCCGGTAAAACATCAAATCTCCGACTTCGCTGGGAAAGATCCTGGAAGAACGGGACCAACAATGACCGAGGAGAATCGTTCAACGTGGCAGAAGTGCAAGGCCGGCGGGTTGGCCGAGCGGTTCTAGGCGCTACAGTCTGGAACCGCGTACCGTTACTGTCGCAGGTTCGAGTCCTGCCTGGGGCATGAATGTGTGTGATGTCCTTAAGTTAGTTAGAATTAAGTAGTTCTAAGTTCTAGGGGACTGATAACCTCAGAAGTTCAGTCCCATAGTGCTCTGAGCCATTTTGAACCAGAACTGCAACCTTTCCGCAAGTTTCTGCAGATTTCAATGCTAGGGCGTCAACAAGTGTCGGCGTGCGAACTATTTAACGAAACATCATCGGTATGGGATTTGGTAACTGCACGACACAAAGCCTTACGCCTCACCTGCGCCCGTCAAAACCGACATTGGACATTTGATGACTGGAAACATGTTGCCTGGTTGGACGAGTCTCGTTTCACATTGTATCGAGCGGACGGACGTGTATGGGCATGGAGACGACTTCATGAGTCCAAGGTCCGTGCACGTCAGCAGGGGACTGCTGAAGCTGGTGGAGGCTCTGTGATGCTGTGGGACGTGTGCATTTGTAGTGTCATGGGACCCTTGATACGTCTAGATACTACTGTGACAGGTGACACGTGCATAAGCATCCTGTCTGGTCCCCTGCTTCCATTCATGTACATTGTGCACTCCGATGGACTTGGACAATTCCAGCAGGACAATGCGACACCACACACGTCCAGAATTGCTACAGAGTGGCTCCAGGAACACTCTCTTGAGTTTAAACACTTCCACTGGCCACTAAACTCTCCAGACATGACCATTATTGAGCATATCTGGGATGCCTTGCAACGTGCTGTTCAGAAGGGATCTCCACCCCCTCGTACTCTTACGGGTTTTTGACAGCCCTGCAGTACTACTTCAGACATTAGTCGAGTCCGTTCCACGTCGTATTGCGGCACTTCTGCATGCTCGCGCGAGCCCTATACGATATTAAGCATGATACGCCCGCTAAACCCGCTGGGCAGAACAGGTAATAGGATTGTGGAAAGGGCCAAAGGTTGAGGTCAGTTGCTCCTTCTAATTGTCATTTATTGCAACTTAATAACCTTTACAACGAAAGTGGCACTTAGCCAGAACTTTACCGAATGCAACTCTTTTCGGCTGAAGGCCTCCAAACAAGAAATCTTAACAAATCAACAAGACAAAAATCAAATTAAGATAGCAATAAAATAATTTAAAAAAAACAGCAAACATATGCAAAATACAATACAAATGGCTGAGGGCCGCAGTTAGATTTCAAAATTTTAGAATATATTACGATGGGCTTTTAAAGGCAGATGTCCAGAATGTTTATCAACAAGAAATATTAAAAAATCAACAAGATTAAAATGCAATTAATGAGGCAAATTAAGTAAATAAAAAAGGTATCATGGCTACGAAGAAAGCCCTAAGGCTAAGCAGATAGAACATACATATGCAAGGTGCAATACCAATGGCTGAAGGCCACAATTAAGTTTCAAAATTTTAAAATATATTACCATAATCATTTAAAGGCAGAAGGCCGCAATGTTCAAGATTGAAAGATAAAATTAAAAATTAATTTTGCAAAATTTTTAAGAAAAATAAAAAACTAACCAGAAGCCTTTAATTTAAAGTAGCTGACAACAGATAATTAAACACCGATGGCACTCAAAAGCCTCCAGGGATGTTGGTCTGTCCTCATTCACTTAGGTGAGACAGGTGGTGAGCCCAACTATACTTCATCTGTCGGGACCCAACCAGGGGACAGCCACGGACCGACCGACACAACGACTTGCTTCCGTCAATCAGTATATGAGAACTCAAGCCGTTAAGGTTGCAAACGTGATAATCCACACTGGAGTATGTATTAGGCGTCAAAATTACTCACCATGTTGGACATCGACAACAGGTGAGGAAAGGACGCAGCCTAAAAGTACGTTAGTGGCCAGGGCAGGTAACCAGAACACTAACGGCCACAAGACAGAAAATTCCACTGGTTCACTCAAATTGTAGTCGACCAAAATAGTTAATTGCACCGGATGGCGGCTAAATTTCAGCAGTAGAAACACTCGGTGTTGCTCACAGGAAAACCTCCACAACAGCAAACCACCAAAACGAACCACCACAACATGAATGGACGTGGCTTGGGTAGTTGAAACCACTACTCCACTTTGATGCCCTGGGTCGGTGAACCACGAAGCTCGTAGCGATCGGACAGCTCCACTCACGCTCCGACACTGCGCAGGGGCTACCAGCGGACCCAGCCGACTGCACCGCGCGGAGATGACTTCCCTCGTCCGCAACAACCGTCCGACTGCCTCCAGACCCCGTAACCGGAAACTATAAACACCAAACCAAAGATGGTACACGGGGCGAATATCGATACACATCACTGCTGCCACACATAGAAGGAAGAAAAACCAGCCGGCCGGTGTGACCGAGCGGTTCTAGGCGCTTCAGTCTGGAACCGCGTGACCGCTACGGTCGCAGGTTCGAATCCTGCCTCGGGCATGGGTGTGTGTGATGTCCTTATGTTAGTTAGGGTTAAGTAGTTCTAAGTTCTAGGGGACTGATGACCTCAGATGTTAAGTCCCATAGTGCTCAGAGCCAAGAAGAACCCCAACGGCGGGAAACCAAACACAGATAGACAGCGAAGTTCACGAAAACGCATAGCTGGGAGTGAGCACGGCTCAGTGCAGGTGCACCAGTTTGTTTGGCTCTTCAGTGCATGTTCCTTCTACCGTACTGTACGCACCCAGTGTTTGCTACGTTTTCTAGAATTGCAGTTTTGCGGCCAGCAGTGTAGATGCAGGGAATGCGCTATCTGACTGTGTGCTGACAGCAGGTTTCTGCCCCCTCTGCTGCAGGCGCACCTGGCCAGGAGCAGCGGCGCCGAGTCTGCCAGAAGCAGAAGCGATATGCCGGCGGGAGCTGTGTTGGCCAGGGCGGCCGAGGCGTGCAGCTGAGGGCGCGGCGGCTGGGCTGTACCGGCGGCTGGCAGCTGGGCTGGGCTGGGCTCGCAGCCATGACGTGACGTGCGGAGCATGGCCCTCACCACCGGCGTACCGGTAAGACACACTTACGTCACTTTTAATGTTTGCACTGTATGCAGATTTCATTTATTGCTATTTTTACTTGTGGTCTGCAGCCTATAAACGACTGAAAGCGGTGTATCACACTTACAGTATCTGATCAAAAGTGTCTGAATAGCTACTAGTCGACATTAATATGGGGTCTGTCAACGCTAAGCCTTATGTCGACTTGAACGCTGCTAGGGAAGCCTTCAGTGGAGTGTCTGAAAGTCTCTGGAGGAAATGCAGACCGTTTTACTATCAAGAGCCGCAGCCAGAGAAAGTAGTGGTCCAGAATGAGATTTTCACTCTGCAGCGGAGTGTGCGCTGATATGAAACTTCCTGGCAGATTAAAACTGTGTGCCGGACCGAGACTCTAACTCGGGACCTTTGCTAGTTCTGCAGCGTTCGCAGGAGAGCTTCTGTAAAGTTTGGAAGGTAGGAGACGAGGTAATGGCAGAAGTAAGGCTGTGAGGACGGGGCGTGAGTCGTGCTTGGGTAGCTCAGTTGGTAGAGCACTTGCCCGCGAAAGGCAAAGGTCCCGAGTTCGAGTCTCGGTCAAGCACGCAGTTTTAATCTGCCAGGAAGTTTCGAAAGTAGTGGTGTTGAACGCTGGGTGTGGAGCGAAGTCAAACAATCTGACTAAGCCTAAAGGTATTCCAATAGGTATAGCTCGGAACTCTGTGCAGGACAGTCCATTTCTGGAATAGAATTGTCTGCAAACCACAGAGTGCACTAGCAAGCTCATGCTAACACTCACCGTCTCCGAACCGTTCCTTTATTGTGTGCAGGATACAATACTGTAAAATGTATTCATGTCCTTCCGTATTAACGTTGTGGAAATCGCAATGGATTAGCCGAGCGGTCTAAGGCGCTGCAGTCCTGGACTGTGCGGCTGATCCCGGCGGTGGTTCGAGTCCTCCCTCGGGCATGGGTGTGTGTGTTGGTCCTTAGGTTAATTTCGGTTAAGTAGTGTGTAAGCTTAGGGACTGATAACCTTATCAGTTAACTCCCATAAGATTTCACACACATTTGAACATTTAAACCGCAATAACAAGACCACACCCTAACTGAAGACCTTCCCATTTTGGTAAAACCACCAACTACATACCTCACTACCCTCGAAGGCATTCGTCAAACCCACTTCCTTCCACCGGAGTACACAGAATGCGGCGCGATTCACCGCTTCAGAACAGCCGTCTGCAGTCACCGCTGCCCCGTGGCGTCTCCCTTTACACCACCTCCAGTGTCGCTTAGCACTGACTACAGAAATCTGTGGCTGATGAGTTGCTGTTCGAGCAGTGTACCCCACTCCTCTTTACTCATTGTGCAGGCTGGTTGCCAGCAGTACTCTGCAGCTCACGAGTGATCCCTTTCGCTGATTTCGTACGATCTCTTACAACCACGCCCTGCCAGTGCACGTCGATCAGTGTTCATCAGTACATCAGGTCAGTCCGGTTTTGGTTTAGCTGTGGTTCTTTCTTCGCAGTCCACTTCACTGTCGCACCACCAATAGTCGACTCTGGCAGCTTTACAAGGGTTGAAATGTCCCTGATGCATTTCTTCCTCAAGTGTCATCCAATGACTAGTCCACGTTCGAAGTCACAGAGCTTCCCCGAGCTACGCGTTCGGCATTACATAGGGCTGTCCAGGTTCTTTTGACCAGACAGTCAATAACTATTATTGCTACAGTCCATAGTACGTTACAAAATTGTATCCTTTTGTATAAGAAATCCAACACTATTTTACACCACTATTTAAAAAGAAGCGTTAAATCAATGGAAAGAGACTGATCCAGAGATGGAGGAGAAAATACACAGGGAAGGAGAGAATTACATTGAGAAAAGCAAACAAATGTTAACAATAATAAAAAGAGGTTACCGATTATGGAAAGAAGAGGTAAAGAACATATTGCTAGGCAGACGTGTTAATTATTCACGATCGTGTCATTGTTTTACCTGTAATGATGAAGGACAAACAACCAGGGGCATTCCACGACTCTGCGTCCGTGGGGCTGCAGCACCGCCGGCACACGGAAAACGTGGCTTCCTACATTCTGGCAGCTGTTCACACTGACTGATCCTCATGTGCCTGGCATGTAGCTTGTGTAGCGGATGCGCCTCTGCTCCTATCGTTACTCCGACACTGCAGAAGTGCGTTCTTCCCCTGTTCTGCTGCAGGCGGACCAAACTGGAACACCTGGTACTGGCTTGCAACTCAGCAGCCAAAACTCCTCGTACATACTTGCATACACCATACTCTTGGTAAAATATACGTAGTGCAAATCGTAGTTGTATATTCGAATAGAGTCAGACCCTTTTCCACCCCTACCCTGACAATAGGTGCCAAATGTGACCAGTCAGCCAAACACCGTGAAATCCGCGGATTTATCTCTGTCACCATCTTCTCAACTTCTTCCCTAGATATGTCAGCGCCATGTATGCTCGTTCAACCTGTGTTTGTTCAGGCATTTAATGACGTCTGCAGAAAGTTTGACTGAAACTGGTTCAGCATTACAAACCTACGCTTTACACGCCACGTCCCTTCACAACTCCACCCCCTCCTCCAACTACAGATTGGGGTCTGTACAGTCTGTAGATGCTTGCCGGGATGTGAAAGACAGATTCTGCTTGTCAGCTTAGCAAATAAAACAAACATCCTTTACACGCCACGTCCCTTCACAACTCCACCCCCTCCTCCAACTACAGATTGGGGTCTGTACAGTCTGTAGATGCTTGCCGGGATGTGAAAGACAGATTCTGCTTGTCAGCTTAGCAAATAAAACAAACATCCTGCCTAGTAGTCTCCTGTTTCCTGGTCCGTGGAGACACCAGGCTAAAATACCTACAGGAAGAAATTCTTTTGTCACGATAAATGACTTCTTTAATGAAAGCAATGGGAGGAAATAACAGACCAGTCGACAAGCAGTGAATTGAAATTATGACAACTTCATTCTTGATAAAAACAAACAAATGCGAGCAGTCGTGTCTCAAAGAACGGAACTTATCCAGCGCACAGTTGTGAGTTATATGACGAGCTTCCGACGTGCTTTGGGTGAAGCTAACTGAACATAAAATCTATATAGAATCAAACGATGAACAATGATAACTCGTCTAATCCTAGAGACAGTGATAAATGAGAAAGCGTAGATGGATCTTCAGAACTGAGAATAATGAACGAAATGAGTTGGTCACTAACGAAGCAGCCACGAGCATTCTACTGCGGAACGTCTTGACTGACGTTGAGTGAACCTAAACATGGATGTTTGCGAGATGATGGAAGCCAACATATGTATGGTGAAGTGGCAGCAACTATCGCACTCCCTGCTGCTAGTCAGGAAGTGAAACAGCCTAAAAACTGCAACGAAACGGAGCTGTGAGAGCGTCTCTCACACCCAGACCTCCAGATGTCACACACTCAGATCGGTGTCAAACGTTGTGTGTCGATAGAGTACCAGCCAAAACTCCCATGTGGTTCGTACTGTGCACTGTAGTCCAGCAGAACGAGCGTAGAAGTTAATCAAAAGTAACACCAGACCTACGGGGCACAGGGAAAGTGTATCTGTGAGCAATTAATGCGAATGGATTCCGCGGGTGAGTTGATAAGGCGCAAGGTCGTTGTATGCAACGCAGTTTAGTAATCACGATTCCGCTCCACCTGGAGTGCGCTCGTCGATATCCAGTGTTTCCTCTTCTGTGATGTTCGACGTATTCCACTGATCAATTATGTCCAGTAGGAGTGCTGCAAACTTTGCCTCATCTTCAGTTACTTCCGGCGTTGTACGAGCGTCGTTCAATAAGAAATACCCCACTTTTTTTCAGAACATTGAAACCGATAATAGTGGCTAACGGGCAAAAATTCTAACAATGAAGGAAGGAAGGAGCCACTAGGATCGGGCGAGGAAGCGGGGCCAAGGCTGGTAGAAGTAACACAACACCTTACTTCTAATGCATTTATTAAAACTAGCTAAAATACAATATACAATATGCCAAGATAATGAATATAGGGATAATCAAACCTTAAGAAACTAGTTCATCAACAATTTAACATTGTACCACGCAACATAGCACTGCGTATACCTTAAGGGCTGCAATCGCAAAGAAAGCCTGAAGGGCCAATTTAGCAAGAATACATATAACGTGTTCAGCCTGAAGGGCTGTGCAACTTCCAAGTACGGGGCCTGAAGGGCCAATTCATCAAGGTACTTAATAAACAGCTCAGCCTGGAGGGCTGGCCGATGGTTAAGGTTAGGCAATTTCTCCAAAATAGAAGGCAAATCAACAAATTTATCAGTAATCGAGCCTTAAGGGCCTCAGTACATTTAGAATCCACATTGAGCGTTAAGAACTATCATACAGCGAAGCAATTCCCTAAAACGTAGCAACCTTAAATAAATCAATTGATACTATCCAGCTTAAATCCTAGGGACAACAATACATGCATATACTTCTGAAAGGTAAACCTGCATAAAATCTAAATTTAAAAATGCAAACAATCGGACACCAACATGGCCAGCAAATTTACAAAAGTTTAACCACAGTTGCTGAGTATGAAATACAAGCAGCTGCAAGGCTAGCAATCAGTCATCGTGCCCCAATATCATGATTTACAATCTTCAGGTATTACGAAACAGGAAAATTACAAGGCGAGCCCCAAAGAGGAATTAAATGATGCCCTTCAATTACAAATCATTAGACCGCAACATAAAGCTGCCTCATTTCACAAACTGGCGTAAAAGCCCCCAGCTCAATCGACACTGTTCATATAGGCAAACATACAAATAAAATTGTCTAATCCTGTAAAATTCAGTCTAAAAGAGGGCTGATAATAACATACCGTATTAAACAATCTTTGAGATAAACACATGCACCAACAACTTTTAAGGTGTGCACAGCCACGTACTTCACGAATTTCTTTTCTTTCTCTCACGAAAGAACACGAAGGCTTGGAACTGACTACCAAATTGGTCACAAGAATCAATAGATAGCCACCAATACATCAGTACCTAATTAGACAGTCTCCTAGTGTGACATGACAGAGCAACAGTTCACATTCACAGCCTTTGATTCAACATGTTCTACTATCCTCGTTGTACAGCATCGACCATGCCCGGAGTGCCTAGTGCAAATTTTAACAAAGCAATTGACGCTCACGTCGACGCCTAACCGAGGAACCAGCCCAGCAGTACAGGAACAACCTACACACTCGAAGTCAAACTACGCAAACGCAGTGCAGAACTAACATTCAACCCTTTTACTTCATAGGTTCAGAACCGGCGAGCTAAACCGGTGGACGGAAAACACACAATGTCGGCGGCAGCAACATAAAGGAAGTCGCATACACCAACGTAATACAAGGCAATAGCAAGTCAAAAGCACAACGGCAATAGCGAAATATACTCAACTTCAGTCCCGGAGGAAAACGTGCCGCCCTCAGTGCTCAAAACGTTCCCGGAGGAACCGTCCTCGGCGACTCCCACTATTCTCCGGAACAGCAACATCACAGCTCCTTATTTCAATTCTCTTCCGACAAGAACAAGCGTAATCGGAGCTAACGGCTTCTTCAAGTCAGACACGCTATGCCGTAGAACCTCGCGGTGGAATCAGCCGGCCGACGCCACACAAACCACCGCCAGTAAGACAAACAAGCACTTCCGGAGTCGATGGCGTACCGCCACGCTTCACGACTCAGTCACTCCACTCCACCGACCTAGAGGGCGGGGCATGAGGCGAGGAGAACAGACGGCGCCGCCACGCGGAAAAGCGCCGGCGAAGAAGCCAAGGCGTAAATAGGGCTCGTGTTTAAACGAGACGGACAGAAGCACATGCTTATTGGTAAGAGTCAGAATTTGGTGACAATATACATCAACATGTCTTGTGCATGTCCTATTTTTCTCCATCACGTTCTATGGCCATACACCAACGTTGTGGAAGAGCATGTATTCCCTGCTTGTAAAAGCTCTTGTCCTGTAGGCGTAGCCATGTTTTCACTGCGTTACTGACACTCTGGTCATCTTCAAAGTGTGTTCCCCGTTGAGAATCTTTGAGCGGTCCATAGAGGTGGAAGTCAGAGGGTGCCAGGTCTGGACTGTAGGGTGAGCATTCGTGGAACCCATCTTCAGCACCACCGAGAGTTCCGATCATTGCAGACGCACTTCCAATGCTGACCGACAACTGCAGCGCCAATAGTCGAGTTGTGATGCGCCGGTCGGCACGAATAATGGCACGCGCACGATTCAGCACGTCCGGAGCAGTCCCGAACGTGGCTGATCATGGAGCTCTGTTTCTGCATTTCCTGAGGCTGTAAATTTCTTTACCCATCGCCCAACTGTACTCCTATCAACTGCAGCATCGCCAAACACTGCACACAAACGTCACGGATGTTCACCACGGTTTCTTTTTCCGCGTACAAGAATTCAATAACAGCTCGCTGCTTGTAATGTGCGTAGTAGGTGGACGCCATTATGACGCTGCACTACGGCTCTGCTATCTGCCACAACGGTTTGAAACTTCACCGGCGCACAGAACAAACATCAAATGTGAAGCACCAACAAGAACGTATGTGTATGTATATGCTAGGCATTATTTGTTGAACCAACCTCATATGTACACGGCAGTTGCTAGGCGACAGTTCATCGAGGACGTCAATAACGTTCCAGGGAACACGTCGCACTACAGGAGTACCTGTAGCGTGCAAACTGGATACCAACTGCAGACCCTTTTGTCTGTGTGTGACTCTAGCCACAACGCCCACATGTATTTTACGCGGCGCTGCCATCTGCAGTCACTTATTATTGTTACTTCTGCACGTGTGATGTAATTGTTTCTTTGTTCTGTTGTCCCACTGTTTATGTTCATTCTGTGAAACTACAAATGCACTAGCTGCTTCATCGCGAGAGGTGCCTGTTGCGTCGCACATGTCCGACAGAACACTACACCAAACTAAACAAATGTACTACCTATAGGTTTGCTGCTTTCAACTAACGAACCGAAAGCAGACTGCCAAAGCAACATTGCTATAAACACAGAAAAGTGTTTTTACATTTGAGGAAAGTGTTCTCCCATAGAACAGTTTCAGGTGTCAACCACTAAAAAAAAAATACTGTCAGTGGGGTTAGATGCCATCCTTGCTAGGACGACCTAACGCATTATCATGTCACTCACGGAATTCATTCGCATCAATTATTCACAGACATGCTTTTCTGTTCTCTAGTAGTTATGGTGTTACTTTTAATTCAAGTTTACTCCCGTTCGTCTGGACAACAGGACATAGTACAAACCAAATCGGAGTTTTGGTTGACACTCTATCGACATACAACGCTTGGTACCGATCTGAGTGTCTGACATCTGGAAGTTTGGGTGCGAGCAGTTTTGTAATCTCTGGGACACGGCACAGCTGCGCGTCTCTTCCAGTAGGAATAGGTCCCTGTGGCCAAGTTGACTGTGGGCGGCAATGTTCAAATGTGTGTTAAATCTTATGGGACTTAACTGCTAAGGTCATCAGTCCCTAAGCTTATACACTACTTAACCTAAATTATCCTAAGGACAAATACACACACCCATGCCCGAGGGAGGACTCGAACCTCCACCGGGACCAGCCGGGTGGCAATGCAAACTGTTCCTACTGTTTTCGGTCGAGTGGACCGCTCGATTAGTCATAATAAAAATTGCTCTGCCCATAATTGCCTATACTAGGGCAAGCTATCGGTGGTTACAGCTCGACGCAGAAAACTGCTTTTAATGTATACATCGGTAGCTTAATTTCATAGGCTTTTTAATTAATTGATATACGGGGTGTTTCAAGAGGAATGGTCAATACTCAGGTGTGTGACAGGAACGATCATTCGAAGCAAAAGAGTCTACTAAACATGGGCTCTAATATGCGTACCTTAAGAGCTGTCAGCATTCCTTCATCTTCGCTACTGTGAAACAAATTTGCTCTATTGCGATATCTTTGCTTCCGATATTTTGGGAGGAGGTAGTATGGATCAAAACAAGAAAAAATTGTCTGGTAAACATGCACATAGCTAAGAGGTATGAGGATTTGCTTTATAGATGTTTCATAGTAACAAAAATGATCAAGTGCCCATAACTCTCGAAGTATGCGTTTTAAAACTCATGATTACTACAGTTTTTTTGCTTCGAATAATCATTACTTCCATATTCCTGGCTACTGATTATTTCTCCTGGCAACCCTTTGTAGGCCCATGCCTACTACCACTGAACTCGAGATTACTTGAACAATACGAATCTGTGACTTTAAACGCGATTAAAATTTTATTCAAATCTGTTTCCTTGTAACGGGACTGGAGTGAATAAGTGCTTAATGAGATTTCTCCGCCGCACGGAGTAGCCGCGCAGTTAGAGGCGCCCCTCCCGCCGGAGGTTCGAGTCCTCCCTCGGGCATGGGTGTGTGTGTGTTCTGAGCATAAGTTAGTTTAAAGTTGTGTGTAAGTCTAGGGACCGATGACCTCAGCAGTTTCGTCCCTTAGGAATTCACACACACATTTGAACCATTTGAGATTTCTCCACTTCTACAAGTCCCAGAAGTCTCCTCGTTGCACATTCCTTGGGCCGGGGGTCCAAACTCAGATTAGCAGCCTTTAACTCTACTCAGTTTACTGTAACATCTGTCGGTTTCGATTATATTTACGCTAGCCCCTCTCCCCTTCCCCTCGCCACCCTCCCCTCCGCCTTCACACTTCACTTACCACCACGAACGACATCGGACCTGTCACCAATCAGCCTAGTGTTCAAAGCAAATATAACTTTGAAAGTAATGTAGATTCTTTTCGATTACCTTTCAATGTACCTCGTCGCCTCCCCCCACGAGTTGCTGTCAGCCTTGTGAGACCAAATGTAAAGCTAGTGGACTATAAAAGCGGCGAAACTGACGTCATCAAATAATGTTGTTGTTGTGGTCTTCAGTCCTGAGACTGGTTTGATGCAGCTCTCCATGTTACTCTATCCTGTGCAAGCTTCTTCATCTCCCAGTACCTACTGCAACCTACATCCTTCTGAATCTGCTTAGTGTATTCATCTCTTGGTCTCCCTCTACGATTTTTTCCCTCCACGCTGCCCTCCAATGCTAAATTTGTGATCCCTTGATGCCTTAAAACATGTCCTACCAACCGATCCCTTCTTCTAGTCAAGTTGTGCCACAAACTTCTCTTCTCCCCAATCCTATTCAATACCTCCTCATTAGTTACGTGATCTACCCACCGTATCTTCAGCATTCTTCTGTAGCACCACATTTCGAAAGCTTCTATTCTCTTCTTGTCCAAACTGGTTATCGTCCATGTTTCACTTCCATACATGGCTACACTCCATACAAATACTTTCAGAAACGACTTCCTGACACTTAAATCAATACTCGATGTTAACAAATTTCTCTTCTTCAGAAACGATTTCCTTGCCATTGCCAGTCTACATTTTATATCCTCTCTACTTCGACCATCATCAGTTATTTTACTCCCTAAATAGCAAAACTCCTTTACTACTTTAAGTGTCTCATTTCCTAATCTAATCCCCTCAGCATCACCCGATTTAATTTGACTACATTCCATTATCCTCGTTTTGCTTTTGTTGATATTCATCTTATATCCTCCTTTCAAGACACTGTCCATTCCGTTCAACTGCTCTTCCAAGTCCTTTGCTGTCTCTGACAGAATTACAATGTCATCGGCGAACCTCAAAGTTTTTACTTCTTCTCCATGAATTTTAATACCTACTCCGAATTTTTCTTTTGTTTCCTTTACTGCTTGCTCAATATACAGATTGAATAACATCGGGGAGAGGCTACAACCCTGTCTCACTCCTTTCCCAACCACTGCTTCCCTTTCATGCCCCTCGACTCTTATAACTGCCATCTGGTTTCTGTACAAATTGTAAATAGCCTTTCGCTCCCTGTATTTTACCCCTGCCACCTTCAGAATTTGAAAGAGAGTATTCCAGTTAACGTTGTCAAAAGCTTTCTCTAAGTCTACAAATGCTAGAAATGTAGGTTTGCCTTTTCTTAATCTTTCTTCTAAGATAAGTCGTAAGGTTAGTATTGCCTCTCGTGTTCCAACATTTCTACGGAATCCAAACTGATCTTCCCCGAGGTCCGCTTCTACCAGTTTTTCCATTCGTCTGTAAAGAATTCGCGTTAGTATTTTGCAGCTGTGACTTATTAAACTGATAGTTCGGTAATTTTCACATCTGTCAACACCTGCTTTCTTTGGGATTGGAATTATTATATTCTTCTTGAAGTCTGTGGGTATTTCGCCTGTCTCATACATCTTGCTCACCAGATGGTAGAGTTTTGTCATGACTGGCTCTCCCAAGGCCGTCAGTAGTTCTAATGGAATGTTGTCTACTCCCGGGGCCTTGTTTCGTCTCAGGTCTTTCAGTGCTCTGTCAAACTCTTCACGCAGTATCTTATCTCCCATTTCATCTTCATCTACATCCTCTTCCATTTCCATAATATTGTCCTCAAGTACATCGCCCTTGTATAAACCCTCTATATACTCCTTCCACCTTTCTGCCTTCCCTTCTTCGTTTAGAACTGGGTTGCCATCTGCGCTCTTGATATTCATACAAGTGGTTCTCTTCTCTCCAAAGGTCTCTTTTAATTTTCCTGTAGGCAGTATCTATCTTACCCCTAGTGAGACAAGCCTCTACATCCTTACATTTGTCCTCTAGCCATCCCTGCTTAGCCATTTTGCACTTTCTGTCGATCTCATTTTTGAGACGTTTGTATTCCCTTTTGCCTGCTTCATTTACTGCATTTTTGTATTTTTTCCTTTCATCAATTAAATTCAATATTTCTTCTGTTACCCAAGGATTTCTATTAGCCCTCGTCTTTTTACCTACTTGATCCTCTGCTGCCTTCACTACTTCATCCCTCAGAGCTACCCATTCTTCCTCTACTGTATTTCTTTCCCCCATTCCTGTCAATTGTTCCCTTATGCTCTCCCTGAAACTCTCTACAACCTCTGGTTCTTTCAGTTTATCCAGGTCCCATCTCCTTAAATTCTCACCTTTTTGCAGTTTCTTCAGTTTCAATCTGCAGTTCATAACCAATAGATTGTGGTCAGAATCCACATCTGCCCCTGGAAATGTCTTACAATTTAAAACCTGGTTCCTAAATCTCTGTCTTACCATTATATAATCTATCTGATACCTATTAGTATCTCCAGGATTCTTCCAGGTATACAACCTTCTTTTATGATTCTTGAACCAAGTGTTAGCTATGATTAAGTTATGCTCTGTGCAAAATTCTACAAGGCGGCTTCCTCTTTCATTTCTTCCCCCCAATCCATATTCACCTACTACGTTTCCTTCTCTCCCTTTTCCTACTGACGAATTCCAGTCACCCATGACTATTAAATTTTCGTCTCCCTTCACTACCTGAATAATTTCTTTTATCTCGTCATACATTTCATCAATTTCTTCATCATCTGCAGAGCTAGTTGGCATATAAACTTGTACTACTGTAGTAGGCGTGGGCTTCGTGTCTATCTTGGCCACAATAATGCGTTCACTATGCTGTTTGTAGTAGCTAACCCGCACTCCTATTTTTTTATTCATTATTAAACCTACTCCTGCATTACCCCTATTTGACTTTGTATTTATAACCCTGTATTCGCCTGACCAAAAGTCTTGTTCCTCCTACCAGCGAACTTCACTAATTCCCACTATATCTAACTTTAACCTATCCATTTCCCTTTTTAAATTTTCTAACCTACCTGCCCGATTAAGGGACCTGACATTCCACGTTCCGATCCGTAGAATGCCACTTTTCTTTCTCCTGATAACGACGTCCTCTTGAGTAGTCCCCGCCCGGAGATCCAAATGGGGGACTATTTTACCTCCGGAATATTTTACCCAAGAGGACGCCATCATCGTTAACCTTACAGTAAAGCTGCATGCCCTCGGGAAAAATTACGGCTCTAGTTTCCCCTTGCTTTCAACCGTTCGCAGTACCAGCACATCAAGGCTGTTTTGGTTAGTGTTACAAGGCCAGATCAGTCAATTATCCAGACTGTTGCCCCTGCAACTACTGAAAAGGCTGCTGCCCCTCTTCTGGAACCAAATGTTTGTCTGGCCTCTCAACAGATACCCCTCCGTTGTGGTTGCACCTACGGTACGGCCATCTGTATCGCTGAGGCACGCAAGCCTCCCCACCAACGGCAAGGTCCATGGTTCATGGGGGAAGTAATCAAATAATACTACGTCAAAAATTTTGCACCTCACGAGGCCACACACGACGTTTGTTTATTAGCTGCGCGAGCATAGCCTTATTTTTTGGTTATTGTCTTATAGAGTGATGCTTTTGGCGTATTACCACCACGGATCTTATTCTTTACGAGATTACAGACCGATTGCATGCGATTTAGGTCTAGATCAATGGTTCTCAACATTTCTGGAACCGACACCCCCCTTGTCCTGCCCTCCGCCCTTTTGGTCTGAAGCCAGGTATTGCCAGTGTATAGGAAACTCTTTGAGCCGAAGCCATTCTCACGTCTTTTTCTCTACCTACAACGTTACACGCTTGCATTATGCAACACTGGGCCGCCTACACATAATTACAGATTTTCATTCTCTCGCAATCTTAGCAGCCACCCACGCTAAAATAACATTACCTGGATCCGCTCTAAGAGCACGTAAGGCTTCCTCTCAGCTGATGTTGCATTACTCTTGGGTGGACGTGGCCCTGGCGACACAAGACATCACTCCCTCTTAACGTATTCTGCAACATTTTAAACAGTTTAAAAACAGCCTGTTCAACAGAACTTATAAAAACAATTATTGGTAAAAGCAGCATTCCCGTAAGTTATTCGAACATTTTACATAGCTAGAGAAACTCGTCTTACCATAATGGTAAGACAGAGATTTAGGAACCCGGTTTTAAATTGTAAGACATTTCCAGGGGCAGATGTGGATTCTGACCACAATCTATTGGTTATGAACTGCAGATTGAAACTGAAGAAACTGCAAAAAGGTGGGAATTTAAGGAGATGGGACCTGGATAAACTGAAAGAACCAGAGGTTGTAGAGAGTTTCAGGGAGAGCATAAGGGAACAATTGACAGGAATGGGGGAAAGAAATACAGTAGAAGAAGAATGGGTAGCTCTGAGGGATGAAGTAGTGAAGGCAGTAGAGGATCAAGTAGGTAAAAAGACGAGGGCTAATAGAAATCCTTGGGTAACAGAAGAAATATTGACTTTAATTGATGAAAGGAGAAAATATAAAAATGCAGTAAATGATGCAGGCAAAAAGGAATACAAACGTTTCAAAAATGAGATCGACAGGAAGTGCAAAATGGCTAAGCAGGGATGGCTAGAGGACAAATGTAAGGATGTAGAGGCTTGTCTCATTAGGGGTAAGATAGATACTGCCTACAGGAAAATTAAAGAGACCTTTGGAGAGAAGAGAACCACTTGTATGAATATCAAGAGCTCAGATGGCAACCCAGTTCTAAACGAAGAAGGGAAGGCAGAAAGGTGGAAGGAGTATATAGAGGGTTTATACAAGGGCGATGTACTTGAGGACAATATTATGGAAATGGAAGAGGATGTAGATGAAGATGAAATGGGAGATAAGATACTGCGTGAAGAGTTTGACAGAGCACTGAAAGACCTGAGACGAAACAAGGCTCCGGGAGTAGACAACATTCCATTAGAACTACTGATGGCCTTGAGAGAGCCAGTCATGACAAAACTCTACCATCTGGTGAGCAAGATGTATGAGACAGGCGAAATACCCTCAGACTTCAAGACGAATATAATAATTCCAATCCCAAAGAAAGCAGGTGTTGACAGATGTGAAAATTACCGAATTATCAGTTTAATAAGTCACAGCTGCAAAATACTAACGCGAATTCTTTACAGACGAATGGAAAAACTGGTAGAAGCGGACCTCGGGGAAGATCAGTTTGGATTCCGTAGAAATGTTGGAACACGCGAGGCAATACTAACCTTACGACTTATCTTAGAAGAAAGATTAAGAAAAGGCAAACCTACATTTCTAGCATTTGTAGACTTAGAGAAAGCTTTTGACAACGTTAACTGGTATACTCTCTTTCAAATTCTGAAGGTGGCAGGGGTAAAATACAGGGAGAGACAGGCTATTTACAATTTGTACAGAAACCAGATGTCAGTTATAAGAGTTGAGGGGCATGAAAGGGAAGCAGTGGTTGGGAAAGGAGTGAGACAGGGTTGTAGCCTCTCCCCGATGTTATTCAATCTGTATATTGAGCAAGCAGTAAAGGAAACAAAAGAAAAATTCGGAGTAGGTATTAAAATTCATGGAGAAGAAGTAAAAACTTTGAGGTTCGCCGATGACATTGTAATTCTGTCAGAAACAGCAAAGGACTTGGAAGAGCAGTTAAACGGAATGGACAGTGTCTTGAAAGGAGGATATAAGATGAACATCAACAAAAGCAAAACGAGGATAATGGAATGTAGTCAAATTAAATCGGGTGATGCTGAGGGAATTAGATTAGGAAATGAGACACTTAAAGTAGTAAAGGAGTTTTGCTATTTAGGGAGTAAAATAACTGATGATGGTCGAAGTAGAGAGGATATAGAAAGTAGACTGGCAATGGCAAGGAAATCGTTTCTGAAGAAGAGAAATTTGTTAACATCGAGTATAGATTTAAGTGCCAGGAAGTCGTTTCTGAAAGTATTTGTATGGAGTGTAGCCATGTATGGAAGTGAAACATGGACGATAACCAGTTTGGACAAGAAGAGAATAGAAGCTTTCGAAATGTGGTGCTACAGAAGAATGCTGAAGATAAGGTGGGTAGATCACGTAACTAATGAGGAGGTATTGAATAGAATTGGGGAGAAGAGGAGTTTGTGGCACAACTTGACTAGAAGAAGGGATCGGTTGGTAGGACATGTTTTGAGGCATCAAGGGATCACAAATTTAGCATTGGAGGGCAGCGTGGAGGGAAAAAATCGTAGAGGGAGACCAAGAGATGAATACACTAAGCAGATTCAGAAGGATGTAGGCTGCAGTACGTACTGGGAGATGAAGAAGCTTGCACAGGATAGAGTAGCATGGAGAGCTGCATCAAACCAGTCTCAGGACTGAAGACCACAACAACAACAACAGAGAAACTCGAGTCTCACAGTGTTCACAATGATTTGCTGTTTAGTGTACGTTCCACATAAAATTCTATGTATAGGCCTAATACATAATAAATTTACATGAAACTTAAAATTTCTTTCAGTTTTATACAGTAAGTAAAATAGTTTTTTTTTTTTTTTTTGATGATTTATTTTCCTGTTCATTCACATATGATTTTGAGAACAAACTGCCTGATACGGCTGTCACCAAGTACCTTCATATCTTCTAGACAGAAAACAGTGACAATGAGCTTAAAAGTTTAAAGCAATGCTTTACAATTTACGCCCAAGATTTCCTGCTATAGAAAGACTCCTTTATTTCATCTTAGATGTTGCTCTTGTACTTGGTATCTGCTACCCCATTCTTATCTCCCTCCCTCCCTCTCATTCTCTCTCTCTCTCTCTCTCTCTCTCTCTCTCTCTCTCTCTCTGTCCTAGTGTCAGTATAACCAGTAGGCCTCACCCTTCTTTTTATTCGCTGAAGAGCCTTCGCTGACTTTGTCCCCGCAGCTCTGTGAGCACATACACTCGCACCGCAGCACGGCGACACAGCAAGGAAAGTCCTGTTTTCTCTATTGTAGTTACATATCAGCCACTCGTATATCGATTTATTGGCGGACAGAGCTCCACTTCTGATCGCACAGGTGCGCTCTTGGCGTTGGAAATAGTTACGTGGTGGTGTCCCCTTGCATTTTTCGTAGTTTATTTACCATGTATGTATGTAATATGCATCAAAGTACAAGTCACGGAACTGCTTAATGATCAAATATGGGTTTTCAGACTTGACGATTTAGTTTTAGTTTTTATAACAAAAAGTGCGTTACTTACGCTAAAATAGGTAAAATAAGGAATGCAGATGCAGGAGGCTAAGCTACAGATCAATTTATTGCCACCAGGGCCCGTTCAACAACATTTTCCAGCACGAGCGACGTATTATTTGATGCCACCCCTCAGACATGGGTTGCCTTTTTTGGGCTCATGTTAAGGTCATTAAAAATCACTGTAGATATAGTGACTGATGAAGTAGGTTGTTTTTCGCATTCCGACACCAATCGCTATAAACGGAACCCTTGAGGGATCACTTTCTTGTCTGACTGACTGTGTCTGTCCGCCTGTTAAAAGCCCTTTCTCTCGGGTACGGGCAGAAATGTTAAGTTGGCATTTATGTGAAATACTAAAGTCTACTATGGTCCCTTGGCAGTGTAAAAAATTTAAATTTCTAAGTCAATTCAGTCAAAAGATACGGATATCTATGTCATATATTATGCTCGCAGACTCACTGATGCAAACCTGTAGAGTACATGTTGTTGTTGTGGTCTTCAGTCCCGAGACTGGTTTGATGCAGCTCTCCATGCTACTCTATCCTGTGCAAGCTCCTTCATCTCCCGGTACCTACTGCAACCCACATCCTTCTGAATCTGCTTAGTGTATTCATCTATTGGTCTCCCTCTAAGATTTTTAGCCTCCACGCTGCCCTCCAATGCTAAATTTGTGATCCCTTGATGCCTCAGAACTTGACCTACCAATCGATCCTTTCTTCTAGTCAAGTTGTGCCACAAACTTCTCTTCTCCCCAATCCTATTCAATACCTCTTCATTAGTTATCTAAGAGTATTTATTGCTCCATATTTCGCGGATTTTTGCTCGTCACACTCACCCAATGCCACACACTGCGACCAAACTCCCTTACTAACAGCATGAGATCAAGGGCTATTTACCAACACAAACACGAGTGGTATTGGATAGTCATGGAGAAAAGTTTGTCAGTGGGTACGCACACAAGCCTTTTATATATAAATGTGGACTAAGTATGTACAGAGCGCGAGTCTTACTGGCTCTTGTCTAGGATTTTAGTTTAACAGTGGTACTTTTTAATTCTGCAATTTACAAGCTGTTTTACGTTACTTCGGGAAAAATGGGATGGAAGCAAAAAAAAAAAAAAAAAACACTCGCGTAGTTTTAGATTGACGTGCAAAACAGGAAACACAGTTGAACTATTAATATTATGAAAAGTACAGGCTGCTACGCTCTGTATAGCGGAGATGGAGAGTTGCAAATGGGCTCAACAATAATCCATCTTCTGAATTAAACTGTTGTGTCTAGACCATACAGCCCAGACACAATGCTGTAGCCGATAGGGCACGCAAGGCTAACGCAGACGGGCGTGAAGTCTGGAACATGAGACTTATAAATGCACTAAAGAAAAATACGTAGCTTTTTTAATACTTAACTTTATTCTCTTGTTGGAATACATCTCTTCTGCATACTCGTAAGCTATTGGCACTGATACAAATGGCGCCTTGCTAGGTGGTCGCCATTTAACTTAGCAGAGGGCTATTCTACTGTCTATCTCTCGGCAAATGAGAGCAAGGCTTAGCACGTCCAATCGCTAGCTATGTTGTCCGTACAACTGGGGACGAGGTCTCCTCAGTCTCTCGAGACCTGCCTTGTGGTGGCGCTAGGTTTGCGATCCCACAGTGGCGACACGCGGGTCGTACTACAGGACCGCGGCCGATTTAAGTTACCACCTAGCAAGTGTGGTGTCTAGCGGTGACACCACATAAACAACATACACACACACGTTCATGCAAATGCAGCTCACACATACGTGACCACTGTCTCTGGCTGCCGAGACCAGTCTACATCTACATCTACATCTACATACATACTCCGCAATCCACCATACGGTTCGTGGCGGAGGGTACCTCGTACCACAACTAGCAACTTCTCTCCCTGTTCCACTCCCAAACAGAACGATGGAAAAGTGACTGCCTATATGCCTCTGTACGAGAACTAATCTCTCCTATCCTATCTTTGTGGTCTTTCCGCGAAATATAAGTTGGCGGCAGTAAAATTGTACTGCAGTCAGCCTCAAATGCTGGTTCTCTAAATTTCCTCAGTAGCGATTCACGAAAAGAACGCCTCCTTTCCTCCAGAAACTCCCACCCGAGTTCCTGAAGCATTTCCGTAACACTCGCGTGATGATCAAACCTACCAGTAACAAATCTAGCAGCCGCCTCCGAATTGATTCTATGTCCTCCCTCAATCCGACCTGATAGGAATCCCAAACGCTCGAGCAGTACTCAAGAATAGGTCGTATTAGTGTTTTATAAGCGGTCTCCTTTACAGATGAAACACATGTTCCCAAAATTCTACCAATGAACCGAAGACGACTATCCGCCTTCCCCACAACTGCCATTACATGCTTGTCCCACTTCATATCGCTCTGCAATGTTACGCCCAATCGACTTGACTGTTTCAAGCGCTACACTACTAATGGAGTATTCAAACATTACGGGATTCTTTTTCCTATTCATCTGCATTAATTTACATTTATCTATATTTAGATTTAGCTGCCACTCTTTAGACCGATCACAAATCCTGTCCAAGTCATCTTGTATCCTCCTACAGTCACTCAACGACGACACTTTCCCGTACACCACAGTATCATCAGCAAACAGCCGCACATTGCTATCCACCCTAGCCAAAAGATCATTTATGTAGATAGAAAAGAACAGTGGACCTACCACACTTCCCTGGGGCACTCCAGATGATACCCTCACCTCCGATGAACACTCACCATCGAGGACAACGTACTGGGTTCTTTTACTTAAGAAATCTATTACTTAAGAAGTCTTCGAACCACAGTCTGATGCGAGAGGCATTCTCGGTTGTGAGGATAAGCAGGAGGCTGGGGCGGGGAGGGGGAAGGCGAGCTGCCTCGTCGCGCTGAACATCGGTGTGTGGTGTGCGGTGTTGCAGCAGGTGAACGCCAAGCGCGCCACGTACCGTCAGCGGCGGATGGGCCCTGCGCCCTTCGCCTCGCTGGAGGACCTCAGCGACGACCAGGACAGCCCGCCGCCCAGCGGGGGCGGAGGAGGCGGCAGCGGGGGCGGCAGTGGGGGCGGCAAGCTGCCGGGCATCCGCGAGGATCCGCAGCCGTCGTCGTCGCTGCACACGCCGTCCACGCCGCGCATCGACATCTCGCGCGCCAGCTCCAGCTCGCACCACGACTCCAACAACAGCTCGCCGGAGAGGGAGCTGTTCGCAGGTCAGTGGCCGGGGACTCTGCTGCCAACTGACGGTGGGGATAGGCGAGAGGAGGAGGGCCTCGGCTGTTCTGTCGCTTCCTGAACATCCACGTAAAAAAACTGACTGACGGTATGTCAGGTCGACTAGGTTTCGATCAGTAATGTAGGTGCAGTTATGGAGGGGATCCACTTTAGGTGCTTCTTTTCTGGGACAGGGTAACATTGTGACGCCGACCCGTGTGCGGTGCGGTGAAAAAGACAGATACGGATAGGTAGTCTGAGGGTTCGGAAGGCTCTCCAGTTCCGTCCTCAGGTTTGCAATGTTGAGAATTCAGAGTTAGCGCGATCATCTCCAATATCGGAAGTGGCAGAAGCAGATGGTGGGGAAACGCCGACCCTATTATTTATGTTGAGGAGTGCACGATTTGACGTTGGATGCACCTACCAAGAGCACAATAATGGTCACCCATCCGCAACTTCACCTCAACAGTGGCTTCTCAGCATCTGCACACTCAATATTGACGGAAAGTATGTAGAAAAGTACATTAAGGTACAGGCTTTCATGTAAAAATAAAATTATTGAGATATCTTAGAACGTCTTTTTTTTAATTTCAAAACGGTACTTACTTAAAAAACACGCCTCGTAATTCCGTGAATCTTAAGTTATTGTACACGCTGTGGTAGGATGAGATTTTAAGTGGCTCGCCGCCGCTGCCGTTGCAGGTGAGGTGCCGTGCAAGCTGGGCCTGGGCTTCAAGGAGGACGCGGCGGACCTGCGTTCGAGCACGGAGGAGCTGGACCTGGGCGACGACGACCCGGTGGGCTGCGAGGAGCGGCCGCGCAGCCGGCGCGGCTCTGCGCGCTCCGCCCGCGCCCTCGGCATCAAGCAGGAGGCCGGCGGCCGGCCGCGCGGGGGCTCGCTCTCCAAGTACGAGCTGGACGCCGCCGCCGCCGCCTCCGCGCACGAGCGCAAGGACTCCCTCTCCATCGTCAGCACCGGCAGGACGTCGCGGCTCTCCTCCGTAGGTGGGTCCCCTGTCCCACTCTCTCTGCGCAGCTCCGTGTCCGGCCGTCTGCCGCTCCTCCGATCTCGTAATCACTCGCTCATCGTCAGCCTGCACGCTTTAGTGGGCGTTGTCATTCTAGGTGAGAACTAGGTTATTAACCAGCGTCATATCTCTCTCGAATTTCTCACACGATCTTCCGGTATCACAAGCCAGCCGAATGTTGTATATTCAGCTGACTGGCGACACCGCAAGATCCCAGGAGGGGTTCGACCGTCCATTGTCTAACAAGAAAGAGGAAAGTGAAGACCGATCGGATGACGATATTTAATTTGTGGGGCGCTCAACTACGCGTTCATCAGATCCTGTACAAAGTCCCAATTTCTACACAGTCCATTTCTTCACACAATCTTATCTAGCCACTAGGACGAATGATGATGGTGAAAAAAAGCGATCGGCGCAACAAATTACAAATTTTCACCTGCAGTCATCATCAACCATTCGACATCCACGACTGGCACGCCTTGTTCTTGATGATGTGTTTCAATCAGGATAGGAATTCAGGTTACCTTCCATTCAGAAGGCTATTGCACTCACCGACTGTTATATTCACTTGTAAATAATAGATTTCAGCTATCAGTTGTCCTTTTTAAATTTTATTGGCAGATCTAGATTGCAGTTAGAAATTAGCCATTCTCAATGCACTGTCATTTTTGATCAATGCATGTAAAGCCTGTTGGTCGGGCTTCATCCACAGTTTATTCAATGAACTGTGGATGAAGCCCGACCAACAGGCTTTACATGCATTGATCAAAAATGACAGTGCATTGAGAATGGCTAATTTCTAACTGAAATCTAGATCTGCCAATAAAATTTAAAAAGGACAACTGATAGCTGAAATCTATTATTTTCAATGATAGGAATTGCTACTGTCACTCCATGCCAGCATCCAAGCGAACATAGTGTGTACTGGACACTTATAATAGGATAACTTGTAAAGTTTCTGAAATGTACATAAAACTACACGTGTTCAGTGGGGCAAAGCACACAGAAATTAGACGGAAGTTGACTGGTGGCGGGTAGTGTGGGTCCACGAGTCGAGATTTTGCCTGCTGTTATTGGATGTGGGGCGTCGAGTCCACCGACAGCCCAATGAGGCGTTCAGCCGTCTGTGTGCAGAATGTGTTGTTCAGAGTAGAAGTGATTCTGTGATATTTTGATGGCCTGTTTGAGACGGTTACTAGGGCGCATACATTTACGTTAGAGTGAACACGAACCGTGACGTTTATTGCAACATGTTCAGTGATAAAATGTCCAGTCACATTAACTTGACCACTGTCTATGTTTGACGTCAACGTGCAACAACCAGTTACGAAGGCAGGTGGCTCCACTAAAAGTGGAGGGTATATAAAGCATGTCAGGAGCACCAGGGGGTTACAATGCGGTCGTTGTCGTAATGCGGAAACGGAGCGATTCCCCTGACGTCCAAAGTGGCGCGATCATCGGCTTTCGGTCCAAGGGTGGAAGTATTTCCGAAACAGCTAAGTTTGTAAACTATTCATATACCTCTGTGGTTAAAGTAACTGTGCATAGCAAAATGACTCTGTCCGAAACCGGTACCAAGACAACTGTGGTACACGACGAGCCATACGTAGCAGGGGTGAACCACCGCTGCGGAAATGTGTGTGGATAAGCAGCAGCTGACAGCCCAGATGAGCTAAGGCGCTGCCAACAGTCTCTCCTCAACGGACATTGCTGCGTAATGGCTCCTGTAGCAGGTGCATGGTTCGTGCACCCATGCTGACTGCTATTCATCGGGGGCGAAGACTGGAATTTGCGCTCCAGTACCGCAACAGGCGACCTTTTCAGATGAATCACGTTTTATTCTCCACCGGACAGATGGCCAATGGCGTGTACAGCCCCGCAACAATCGTCGGAAGGCTCCAAGCTGGAGGAGGTGGTTTCATGGCCTGGGAAATGTTTTTGTGGCACTGTCTCTGGAAGGAACAATGAATCAACTCAAGTACGCATCTATCCTTCAGTACCACGTCCACACCAATATGTAGGTGTGAGCGAGGCACGTATGTCCTGGGATTGCAGCAGAACGTAACGTGTCACGCAGCTCACAGTGTATGTGCATGTTTGAACACCAGGATAAGTTGACTGTACTCCACTGGCCACTTACATCGCTGAATTTAACCCAGTCGAGAATCTGTGGTGCTGATCGTGCCATGGATCCTCAAAAGAGGCCTAGTACAACTGGCCACAGCAGTGGACTTACCACAGCTCCCAGAACTCTCTTCCTGCACGTCTGTGGTGCAAAATGTGGTTATTCAGACTTTTGAAAAGTGGTCACATTAATTTGACTGAATCACGTATATCTTTTTTATAAATATGCTACGGACACTTCCTTGTTCCTAACTGAGAAGTTCATAGGACTGCACACGCACGTTTCTCACTTTACGGTCTTTACTGTCGCTTTGACGTCTTATCGCACCTCGACCGCTCCGCCAAATCACTTGAATCATTTGATGTTAAGCCACAGAAAATTTCGGGGGTTTCTTTGAACAGGAAGTGAAACTTAGCAATAAAAAATCCTGGAATTTGGCAACTCTATTGGAGTTAATCGTCAGTGAGTGGCTTCAGCTGGATGTGCTATACGCGAAGAGACTTTTAGAGTGACTTACTCGACGTAACGAGGTCACTATCGAGACTAGGACAGTGTCACACGGTTTTAGCACCATGTCCCCGAGGTGACTAATTTTTTAGGCAACTGTGCTTATTTTTACTGCGGAAGCGACCGATCGGTCTATGGTGACTGATACATAGTACTTCGTATGCTCCGTCGTCTGTGACAGCGTCTCCCCACTGGTTGCGCCTCTGAGATGGCTGGACTGGAGCCCACACAGCCTTTCAGAGGCTGGACCGTCCCCGCCCACGCACAGCCCCAGCCTCCCTAGGCGGGGCGGCAGTGAGGGGTGAGTGTTCCCCCTCCAACGCCGGCGGCTGAGAGCTCCGACCTGTTGCCGCCTTGCACTGTATGCAACCTGCAGTGCACGGTGGCTGCCGTGCCTCGTAGGCGTGGCAGCCTAGGCCGCCGCGCTCAGACCTAGGACTGCGTCGCCGGCAGCTGCAAGGCCAGGTGTCGCACGCCGCCGGCGGTGCAGTTGGCTGTTCAGTGTTTCCTGTCGGACGAGGCAAAGATATCCCGAGGGAACCATTCAGTCGGCCGCGGGCTGGACGCTGTTTCCATTCCTCCTCGCTAGTCAAAACTGTCTCAAACCCGGAACCTTAACTTTCTTACCGACTGAGCTATCCAGGCACGACCTATGGCTTTTTCTATTTAGGTCGGAATGTCCCCATTTTCGTTTTTAACACAAACATCTCGCCGAGATACGTAAAAATCCCTATTATAGAGTCTTTAAAAGAAAGTGTCACGAATTCCTGTAAGAGGTAGTATTGGCCCAAACTACAAGAAAAGTTCCTATAATTATACGTCCAGAAACCAATACTTGTCGAGAGATGACCCGTTTAACTTGTGACGAGTTATGTGTCATATTCGGTGTTGTAAGTCGTCTTAGCCGGCCGCGGTGGCCGTGCGGTTCTAGGCGCTGCAGTCCGGAACCGTGGGACTGCTACGGTCGCAGGTTCGAAACCTGCCTCGGGCATGGATGTGTGTGATGTCTTTAGGTTAGTTAGGTTTAAGTAGTTCTAAGTTCTAGGGGACTGATGACCTAAGATGTTAAGTCCCATAGTGCTCAGAGCCATTTGAACCATTTTTTGTAAGTCTTTTTACTGTGGCGTGGTAAATTACCACATTACGCACGTGTGAGCAGATGCAACTTTTCGAGCAGTTGTGGAGATGATACATGACGATTACTTCAGTATTAGTGTAGAGTAAAGCAAGTAGAGTTGAAGCGGCTGGGAGAGAAGACGCACTTTCCGTTTTCATACTCGCTGCTATGTGGTAGCGCCAGTCTGTTCGTAGCGCGTTAGTGGTTCTAAAGGACGGGCGTGCTGCAAATTCTACAGAAACTGTGAGCATGTTCGCAAGTTTTAGGAGGGAATATTTTGCCACCGACTGGCCATGCTTACTGTCTTAAATTTCACGAAGATAGTGAGGCCTAGTTATATAATGGGCACACAAAGGAATTAACGAAAAACCGAATAATGCAAGCGATAGACAGGTTAATGATAACGGCACGTGGAGTGTTTATTGTTAGTCAGAAATTTTTACAGCGGAAAGGCAAGGTGCATCTTCTTCACCGCATGAAAGCAGCAGGAGAGAAGACGCAAACATTAAACGGGTTTCAACTTATCGTGAGGACGTTTCGCGCCTACAGTGTAGTACAGTTGGTCTATACACATTAAAAAAAGTTTTGCATCAGGTCGGTTCCCAGAACTCCTGAAGATAGAAGTTGACTGTGGATATTGTATCGCAGACACAGTCCCTTTGACTGTTCAGGGATGTCACTAAACCCGCCCAAAGATGTAAACAACCATGCATGAGCTCGCTTATAGTTGGAGGGGGCCCGACTCCCAGTCATTACACCAAGAAGCAGGTTCATGGCTCTTGTTGTCTGTAGTTCAACCATGCTTAGACGGTCAATACCGCAGTTCGATCGCATCCACGTTGTTACTTTGTGCCAGGAAGGGCTCTCTACAAGGGAAGCGTCCTGGCGTCTCGGAGTGAACCAAAGCGATGTTGTTCGGACACGAGGAGATGCAGAGAGAGAGAGAGAAGGACTGTCGATGACATGCCTCGTTCAGGCCGCCCAAGAGCTACTATATAGTGAAGTGGATGACCGCTACCTACGGGTTATGGCTCTGAGAAACCCTGACAGCAACGCCACCATGTTGGATAATGCTTCCCGTGCAGCCACAGGACGTCGTGTTACGGCTCAAACTGTGCGTAATAGGCTGCATGGTGCGCAACTTCACTCCCGACGTCCATAGCGAGGTCCATCTCTGCTACCACGACACCATGCAGATGGCCCCAACAACAGGCCGAATGGACCGATTAGGATTGGCATCACGTACTCTTCAAATGGCTCTAAGCACTATGGCACTTAATATCTGAGGTTATCAGTCCCCTAGACTTAGGACTACTTAAACCTAACTAACCTAAGGACATCACACACAACCATGCCCGAGGCAGGATTAGAACCTGCGACCGTAGCAGCAGCGCGGTTCTGGACTGAAGCGCCTAGAACCGCTCGGTCACAGCGGCCGGCCACGTTCTCTTCACCGATGAGTGTCGCATATGTCTTCAACTAGACAATCGCCGGAGACGTGTTTGGAGGGAATCCGGTCAGGCTGTACGCCTTAGATACACTGTCCAGGGAGTGCAGCAAGGTGGTGTTCCCTGCTGCTTTGGGGTGGCATTATGTGGGACTCACGTACGCCGCTGGTGCCCATGGAAGGCGCCGTAACGGCTGTACGATACGTGAATGCTATCCTCCGGCCGATAGTGCAAGCGTATAGGCAGCATATCGGCGAGGCATTCGTCTTCATGGACGACAAGTCGAGCCCCCATCGTGTACATGACTTCCTTCTGGATAACTAACTCGCTCGACTAGAGTGGCCAGCATGTTCTCCGGACATGAACCCTATCGAACATGCCTGGGATAGATTGAAAAGGGTTGTTTATGGACGAAGTGACCCACCAACCACTCTGAGGGGTCTATGCCAAATCGCCATTGAGGAGTGGGACAATCTGGACCAACAGTGCCTTGATGAACTTGTGGACAGTATGTCAAGATGAATACAGGCATGCATCAGTGCAAGAGGACGTGCTACTGGGTATTAGAGGTACCGGTGTGTACAGCAATCTGGACCACCACCTCTGAAGGCCTCGCTTATGGTGGTACAACATGCAATGTGTGGTTTTCATGAGCAATAAAAAGGGCGGAAATGATGTTTTAGTTGATCTCTATTCCAATTTTCTGTACATGTTCCGGAACTCTTGGAACCGACATGATGCAAAACTTGTTTTGATGTGTGTATATCACCTCCGTTGTGCCTGCAGGTTAGATATATCATACCCAATACCTGTAAACGGATAACGATCCGAACTTCTTGAAGTGCAGATGATTTGAGAAATGCGGCCAACGCTGTGCTGACTCAGAGGAATTCCATGAAGATGAATGTGTAGAAAGTCCGGAACTTCACTCTGAAACCCAATGGAAAGCTGACTGGTTACAATGTGTAGCGTGCAAACGGTGAATGGATGTAGATTGTTCAGTTTAGAACAACGTATGGGCGATTTGTGGAAGAAATTAGAAGAAAAAGCAGAAAAAATTACAGTTATACAAAAGTAGAATAATACTTCCTATCTTGCAATTTCTTTGTTCGTTATCTACCTACGAACAGTTTCATTCAGTTTTTACTTTTGTATCAATTACCACACGCGTTTATGACAGTTAGGCCTTGTCTAACTCCTTCATTGTTTCTCTTGATTTGTAATTTAATAAAAGATCCAGTCTGCTAGACTCATCTTTTTAGTTAACTAACAAGTTCCAGAAATACAATCATGAGTGATCTCTACTACCCATGGTGCGTCATCTTACCTACCCTAGGAGGAAAGTTTGGCATAATACAGTCATTTGTACATACTGTTTAAAATTTCAGTTTCACTGATATATTTACGGAAGCGATATTTTTTCTCAGAGACGATTAATGTGTGCTAAACGTTTGGCAAGCATTTATATTTTTCCATACGTAATTTACGGGACTTAGACAACGTTTCTAAAATGTGCGTTATCTCTTTCCGCTTTACCTGAAAGCCTAATAGGGCCACACAGTCTATGGAACAGATTAACAGGTGCTACCTATCACCGCTTTCTGCACGAAGAATCGCCGGCACTATTGGGCAGAAAGACTGGTTTAAGCGCGACGGGCTTGCAGCCTGTTATCTACGGAGCTTGCGGAGATACCTCACGCGACATTTCTTGGCCAGTTCATTGCTAGACGAGGTGCAGAAGCGTGGCCTGCCTGAATCCGTGGACTTTCTGGATATGAGGACGTTTAAAGGGAGTAGTGTACTCGTATGCACAGCCATCGACAATGCGCAAACATTAAAGGAGCGTGTGACCAATGCATCTGATTCAAAGCGAATGGAGCATGGTGTATCCGAAATAGTGGGCGATTCACTGAAGAAAAGGGCTGGGGATATGTCAGGATGCGTGGTACCCACACGCAACACTGCCTATAATGTGTACTTACTACCTGACAGACAGACGGAAATGTGAGGACAGGTAGGAGCATATCTCGGCCAGTACAGCGACTTCTTCTTCTTGTTTTGAGCAATACCGCCACTCGTAGGAATATGAGAGACATTTTTTTGAACACTTTTTACACTCTCTTCATTACGCGACAGTCTAGTATCTGAAATAAAGAAATCGGCTTTTAGTCCGAAGAGAACTAGCTGGCAAAAGTTCACTCAACTCGCATCCAAAACCGAGTCACAAGTCGATCAAAAGAGTTGCTTGTCGTTACTAAGTATTTTACAATTCCTGAAGAATTTTCACGAATAGATGTGATGCAAGACAGCGAAGTAATGAAGTGCCTCTGTCGAAACGAAAGCAAAAGTTGAAATTGGAAAAGTTTAATAGCGAATGGTGTAACATCTACACATAACTTAAAGAAAAACGGGTAGCTCTGCGAAAGCATCATTTGTGTTTCATTTAAACATAGTCATATGTTTCTGTGGACCGCTGCAAAACTTACTCTTCATTACCCTGCAAATATTGATGTGGGCGAACAAATGTAAAAGAAATTATTTCGTCAGTGATACGTCCGTAATCAAAAATGTGAAAACCAATTCAACGACTCTAATTATTATTCTGTTCCTTCAGATGCGTCCAACGAAGAGTACATTACCTCTTACCACTCCTGTCGTTGCAACACTTCATGGGTTCAACATAATAAAGCCAATAATTGTAGAATGTGGAGGGTGGTCAGAAATTCCCACTACAAACTTCTAGGACTTGTAGTGGGGAGTGAGTACATAATATCTTGAATAGGAACCCACGTTCAGAAACGTACCATTTCCGTGCTACAACCATTTGAGAACGTGTTGCTAATGCGACCATTTTTACAAGTAGTTGACTGGGCGTGATCCAGTGAATCACTTGTTTTACAGTTCCACTCATTAATAGACAATAAGACTGCTCGTGTACTTGTTGACGGGTTCTCATCAACATGATGCACTAACGCCTCTTCCAGTTCGGGCGTATGGGGCCCCCCTGGAGCGCCGCTGGAAGATATCCTTTCTCGAAACCGCTGCGTGATTGTGGCGAAAAGGGTACGCGATGTAGTCTGAAGTTGTGGAGAACTATCTTGATAAAGGCGACGAGCAGCTCTTTCATTGCCGTGAGCTTCGCCATTCAGGAAGATCATGTCGGTGTTTTCTGCAAACTTGTACTCAACCGTGTTGCTAAAACACTGACAGACGCTTGAATGAGGCTCAACAAGGTCAGTGAGGTAGGATAGGATGTCAAGTGACATCAGCCGATCTGACTTAAGCACCCTTCACTATGACTACCGCGTTGCAAACATACATAGCAAACATGTTTTCAAACGGTTGTAGCACGAAAACGGTACGTTTCCGGACATGTGTTCCTATTCAAACTACTACGTACTCACTCCCCTCTACAAGTCCTACAAGTTTGTAACGGGAATTTCCGACCACCCTGTATAACCTTATACTTATGTGCATCTATCGAATTGCAACAAGGCTAGTGGTGTACAGTGGATTAAATCAAGCAGTTCTGAGGAAATTAGACACTAAAAGTAGTCTCTAGAAGCAGTAGATGAGTTCTGCTATTTGAGTAACAAGATAAATAATGATTGGTGAATTAGAGACGATATAAAACGCAGCTGGGAATAGCAAGACAAAGATCACAGAAAAAGTACATTCAAAACTAATGTAAGTGATAAGAAATCTTTTCTGAAGGTATTTGTCTGTTCTGTACTTCTCTATGGAAATTGAAACGTGGATGATAAGCATTTCAGGCAAGAAGTGAATTTTTGAAATGTGGTGCTACGAAAGAATGCTAAAAATTAAATGGGTGGATCGGGTAACTAATTTGGAGGTACTGACCCAAATTGTGAAGAAAGCAAATTTGTGCTGAAGTTGATTAAAAGAAGGATCGATTGACAGTACACATACTAAGGCATCAAGGAATCGTCAGTTTGATAAAGGATGGAAGCGTGGGGAGTAAAAACTGTAGAGGAAGACTCACCTCCGAATACAGTAATCACATTCAAATGGATGTTGGTCGCAACAGTTACGGAGAGATGAAGAGTTTTGCACACAGTAGAGTAGCGCAGAGAGCTGCATCAAACCGGTCTGCGGACTGAAGCCCACAGCAGTAGACCCGTGAGTGTTAATTCTAGCTTTACAGATATCAGTTCCGAAAAATCTCGACATCGTTTTGTCGACATTGTAATACTCTTGCGACACATCCACACAGCTTCAGTTCTATCTGTATGTCTTTCCCAACTTGCAATCTTCGCGGAAGCTCAGCCTCTAAGCGAATTACCTTAGAAATGCGTGGTGCCGAGTTCGTGTCCCGACGCGCCACACAGTTTTCATCTGTCTGGATCTTTCATGTACAGTGTCCCTTGAAACCAAAATAGTCACAGACCCTTTATTTCTGCCGCATTGCAATGACTTGCTAGAATCGTTGTACACCATACATGAACTGTGCGAATTCGAATAATGACACATTGGGCAGTCAAGGACTCTGCACTCAACACCAGGCGAAAAGGTAATGGCCCAGAGGCAGTCCCGGCTCGGAACATTCGGGAGGAAAGTTCCAATTCCAGAATATATCTTACAACGCGGGGATACCCCTCGAAAATCTTGGTCGCTACCGGTAGATGGAAACTGCGTTACCTCACAAAACAAGAGAATGACACAACTACAGGAGGAAACGAAATGAAACTTGACGGGTTTAGAGGATATGTGGTGTCATTTCAGTGATTACAAAATTAAATCAAATTGGCAGTATGAGCCCACTTGCCAGTCCCTGTTGGCTGGACGCTTGCACTGACTCGGTTGGGAAGGCTGTAACAAAGCCGTTCTGTCCTCTCCTTAGGCAAGCTGGCCCGCAATTGTAACTCTTCACACTTTTCTTAAAGCAACAGTCTACAATTGTCAAGTACTTGAATACTTGAAAAAATGCTAGCCAACACAACTTTATTCCTATACCGGCTTCGGTTTACGAAACCATCGTCACTGTAGGGAAAGCTGGGCAGCATACGTATCAGTACAATGGCACGAAACTAGTGACAAATTTGTAGTTAAATGCCACTGTACTGATATGTATGCTGTCCAGCTTTCCTTACAGTGATGATGGTTTCGTGAACCGAAACCAGTGTAACTCCCTCTCGCGTGAAAGGTAAATTGTTATATTTATACTGAGATATCATGATTCATGAGAGGAATCATTATTTCACCCTGAACACAGAATTTGTAAGGAGATGTGTGTTAAAAATTTCCTTTCAGAGACAAAAATTAACCTCGATGAACTGCTTTTATTATTATTATTCATTTAATTACTTCATTATTTCACCCTGAACACAGAAATTGTAAGGAGATGTGTGTTAAAAATTTCCTTTCAGAGACAAAAATTAACCTCGATGAACTGCTTTTATTATTATTATTCATTTAATTACTGCTTTGATTTTATTATTATTATTACTAATTTAAGGAATTAGTTCTTCAGTTCTCAGTCTCTCTAAGAAAAGAGTTTAGGTCTTTGAAATGAATAAATAACCAAACAGATCTCACTAGACGACGTTTCTGTTCAGGGGACTGTGCGTGGTAGACTCTGCCAGTCGTCCAACTGCCTACTGAATCTGTAGGAATCTTATTCTACGTTAATTACAGTCCGATTCTCATTTCTTTGGAAGCCTGTCCGTCGAAGTGGAATTGTTTAAGAGTCTTTAAAATAGTGACCGTATAGAGTTTGCAAGTTCTAGCTTCCACAGTCCAAAGAAATGTCTCGTAGGCATGCACAAATATTTGAAAATGTGAAACCATAAGATGGAGAATAATTTACGCAACACACACCTCGTTTATTATGCCGAGAAATTGGTTTATTGGCTTATTATTCTCGCACAAAATCAGAAAATGCCTTTCAATTAAAGATGGTAGTCTCGTTACAATGCCTTCTCTCTTAAGTCGTAATTCGACCATACTCAGATCAGAAGCTAGACTATATCTTTTCACAATAGTTAGCATCGAACCATCGAACCATATCTCTCTTAGGTAAAGGAATAGAGAGAGCATCAACGATAATGCTGCTTTCTCGCAGTCAGTTGCACGCGAGTAAGCTTCAAATAACATATTGTCCTGACGCAACTGTAGGTTTTTTTATCGTAATGCTAAGTTGTATCAGCACGGCTCATAGTTTAGAGTACATTGCTCCAAGTGTTTGTTACTGCTGTTATTGACGTCACTCATGTTTGATCTGGGACTGATTTCACTTGCGAACTGGTGCCATGCGTGTTCTGTAGCACATATATCTCGGGTTCCTCCTGGCCAAGATCGAATTTCAGCACCACGCAGGCAGTCCATAAAGACACATGCTACGTGTGGACGAGTAATGTCCTGCTGTAAAGTGTAATCACGGTATTGTCATACATCGATATCGCTGATACTGGCACTGAGGCGGGGCTGACGTGTTAACTGGTGCCACATGTCTTCTATCGGGGACAAATCTCGGTACGTTACTGGCCATGGCAAAAGTCCTCTATGTAACGGTGAATACGAAATCCTGTGAGGGTTCGCTAAATGAAAGCTGTGCGGTTCCTGAGAGGTTATGTCAAATATAAAAGAGTTCTGTTACATGAGGGGCTATATAAAAACAAATAATGGTCTACAGATATTTCAAGTGTTTAATCATGTAAAATGGATGGGGGAGAGGTGAATCAAATGGAAGCATGTCCCACAATCCAGCCATTTACACTTTCCTGTAGAACGGAATTGTTAAAAAGACCATAGCTCTCGTACGTAAGTATGGCTGATGGCCCCAGTAACTCAATAATCAGAGAGTGACAGGATGTAACTAGCTACAGGAATAATAGCAGAGAGGATTCAATTACAGTACTATTTACTCGTATTTTACAATAATCTACTCACATGAGGGAAAAATTAGACATAGCGAACATCTACATTCAAAACTAACATAATGCACATGAAGCATTAAACTACCTCAGTTACAATTTATACCCGCAGGGTACTGTGGAAAACAGCACTCACATGCCAGCCTTTGCTTCCGAAATATTCACGGAGATGGCTGTTATGTCGATGAGTTCCTCCTTCCACGACCTATCGAATTTCAATAACGACATTCAGCGTTCAGTTTTAAAAGAAAACGATAATTTCTGGAGTGCCAAGGGCGATGTACACTGTGAGTATTAATTTTATCGTGCAGCAAAGTTCTCGGCCGGTGACGTATTAGCAATTGCGCAGCTCAACGTTTCAGTACGTCGATAAATCCATTGCCTGTATAAAATATTATAGGAAAGAGTAATCTGGGCTGTCGGAGTGTTAGCTGAAGTTGCTGTACACCTTCCTGGCAGTTACGAGTGACTTTCCTATTTTAGTCACGGTCCCCTTAATGGATGTTCTTAAAAAGAATTGGTCACTTTTAGAAGCGTGAGACATCCTTGCGTTCAGGGTGTTCTCCTTCGTACAAAGGAACATTTGTACTGGTCATCGCCTTGAAGATCTGTAAAAATTAAAATATAGTTGTTCATCTTCTACGCGTTTCTAAAGCACTTATCCGACTGCAATGAAACATTAGTGAGTTGTTGAGCGTACCCTCGCGAGGGCTGGGGATCACATCGCGACATAGCTCAGCAACATCTGGGGTAACGTCAACCAAGTTTACTATATACATGACTCATTATCTGTATAAAAATACTGCCCGTTGGAATGGAGTGTGGATGAGAAGGGTTGAAACGTAAAATTCTTCGGAAACGACCTGTAACATCAGGTTTTCTGTATTCATTAGACTTGAAATACACTCGTGCTCATAAATTAAGGATGATTGCAGAATGTGGTGCCACACAACGTGGCACTACACAAATCTGGTGCTAGTAGCATAGGCACATAGGGAACACACACGACATAGATCTGTAGAACCACGGTATTGCTGATAAGTTGAGAAAACCATCCCGAAACACATGTGCTACAAACCGCCACTGTTTACTGTGCATGTACCCCGACATCAGCATGGGATATGATCACCATGCACACGTACACAGGCCGCACAACAGGTTGGCATACTCTGGATCAGGTGGTCGAGCAGCTGCTGGGGTATAGCCTCCCATTCTTGCACCAGTGCTTGTCGGAGCTCCTGAAGTGTCGTAGGGGTTTGAAGAATGCAGCGATACGTCGACCGAGAGCATCTCAGACGTGCTCGATGGGGTTTAGGTCTGGAGAACAGGCAGACCACTCCTTTTACCTGATATCTTCTGTTTCAAGGTACTCCTCCACGATGGCAGCTTGGGGGGGGGGGGGGGGCGTGTGTTATCATCCATCAGAAGGAAGGTGGGACCACACTGCACCCCTGAAAAGGCGGTCATACTGGTGCAAAATGACGCCCCGATACACCTGACCTGTTACAGTTCCTCTGTCAAAGATATGCAGGGGTGTACATGCACCAGTCATAATACCATCAAACCACGACCTCCATAAAGGCCCCTTTCAAGGACATTAAGGGGTTGGTATCTGGTCCCTGGTTCATGTCAGATGAAAATCCAGCGAGAATCACTGTTCGGACTATACCTGGACACGTCCGTCAACATAATCTGGGACCACTGTTCCAATGACCATGTACTGCGTTCTTGGCACCAGGCTTTACGGGCTCTCCTGTGACCAGGGGTCAGTGGAATGCACCTTGCAGGTCTCCGGGCGAAAAAACCATGTCTGTTCAGTAGTGTGTAGACTGTGTGTCTGGAGACAACTGTTCCAGTGGCTGCGGTAAGGTCCCGAGCAAGGCTATCTGCAGTACTCCGTGGCCGTCTGCGGGCACTGATGATGAGATATCGGTCTTCGTGTGGTGTTGTACACTGTGGACGTCCTGTACTGTAGCACCTGGTCACGTTTCCTGTTTGCTGGAATCGTTGCCATAATCTTGAGATCACACTTTGTGGCACACGGAGGGCCCGTGCTACGACCTGCTGTGTTTGACCAGCCTCCAGTCGCTCCAGTATTCTACCCCTCATAACATCACCAATATGTGTTCTTTGAGCCATTTTCAACACACAGTCACCATTAGCACATCCGAAAATGTCAGCACACTTACTCGCTACACCGTACTCTGACATGCACCAACACACCTCTGCGTATGTGGACTGTTGCCAGCACCACCGTGCGATGACCGCAGGTCAAACGCACCGCATGGTCATACCCCGAGGTGATTTAAACCCGCCAACCGTCCACAAGAGTGTTGTTTCACCATGTATCAACATTATCCTTTATTTATGAGCATGGATGTACTTTAACAGTTTGAAAGGCAATGTGAGTCTTATATGCGTTGTCAAATGCGTCCACCGGGTCGCTTCAAGTGTTAAAAATGAAAGTAACTTTCGCATAATACGTCACTGCTAATAACGTGACTCGATGAAACTTGGTCCATACATAGGACGAACTGCTACAGCGTAGTACAGTACAGAAGACAGCTGAAAGAAATACGCAATGAGACAAAGCAAAATGACGCTTTGATTCAAAGCCAATACTTACACTGAGGTCACGGTGATTTTGTATGGTCCCCTGGATAGTAAAAACTGCGATGCATGGCTCTTTATTGGGTGTGTGATCACCACAGACTGTAGTGCATGCTCTGCAACGCGCTCTCGTGCTCCCCACAAGGTTGAAATGAAGTTCTTGTGGCAGGGAGTTCCATTCCTCCAGCAGGGCGGTTGACAACTGCCGGGTGGCGCTGGAGCTGGAATACGTCTCCACGACGCCTCCTACATGGGATTTAAGTCGCACGAACGGACCGGCCAGTCATTTCTCTGAATATGCTCTCGTTCCAACAGCTACTGCACCTGCGATATTCGATGAGGTTGCGCATTGCCATCCGTAAAAATGCAGTCAGGGTGGAATGTATCGCTGAAAAGACGCACATGGGGAAGTAACACATAAACTAGCTCTTTACTTTTTGTGTGTCGCGAGTAAACTGGCTGAACTGAAATACTATGTGCAAAGATATCCATATTAACATATGTCTATGTACCTATATATAACATCGGTTTACGTATTGGATGGTTATAATTTAAGTGTAGCAACTCAGTAACTATCGTATGGTAGCGAAACTTGGTGGATATTATAATGCGTTAATGCAGAGAGTATTTACGCTGAAAAAATCAGTTGCAGTTTTGGCCATCAGGTGGACATCTGGCGCTGAAAATGCAAGAAAGACGTACAGAAATGTTTTCATATGTAATATATTAGGAATGGGACGTGGGAACTAAAGTCAAAAAGTGAGAAAGGCGTAATGTCGATGTTATTTTTAACCTCCGCTTGCAGGTGTTTTCAATATGATCACCGGAGATTTCGACTAGACTATGGACAGCGTCAAATTTGTACGTGGTGGTCAAAATTGGAACTAATTTTTTTTCAGCTTAAATGGGGTCCGAATTAACGCATTAGAATATCTACCATCATTCGCTGCCTTACGATGGTTACAGCCCACAATGGATCTATGCGAATAGCTGTGCCTTAATTATAACCACGTGTTATACACTGAGGTTACAAAAGTCATGGGATACCTGCTAATATTGTGCCGGACCTCCTTTTTCCCGACGTAGTGCAATAACTCGACGTGGCGTGGACTCAACAACTCGATGTAAGTCCCCTGAAGAAATAGTGAGCCATGCTGCCGCTATAGCTGTCCATAATTGCGGAAGCGTTGCCAGTGCAGGATTTCATGCACGAACTGACCTCTCTGTTATATCCCATAAATCATGGATTAGCTTAATGCTGGGCGATCCGTGTGGTCAAATTGTCTGCTTCGTTGCGGTTAATTGAGGCTAGGTTTGGTGCTGAATTAACTAATCTCTTTCGGCATGTGTTGATATCCAATTACGTTTTATTGAATGACCAGTATTACGAGCAGACAGATGGAGTTGCGATGGGTAGTCCGTTGTCTCCTGTGATTGCAAATTTGTTTATGGAAGACTTCGAGGAACGTGCATTGGAGTCGGCGCCTTTGAAACCCTCATGTTTCTTTAGATATGTTGTTGATACCTTTGTTGTTTGGCCTCATGGTAGAGAGAATTTGAATGCGTTTCTAGAACATGTGAACTCGATCCACCCGAACATTCGTTGTACGATGGAGGTGGAAGAGTATATTTGCCTTCCCTTTCTTGACCTGTTGGTTAGGAGGAAGGATGATGGGTCATTGGGACATGCAGTCTACAGGAAACGTACTCACACCGACCTGTACTTACAGGCTAATAGTTGTCACCATCCGGCTGAGAGTGAAGGGGTACACAGGGCACATGTCGTTTCTGACGCTGAGACTTTGCCAGCTGAGCTGTCCCATCTTTAAGTTACGTTTCGACAAAATGATTATAGTGATAGACAGATTGAACTGGCGTAGCGCTATCGACCAAATGTACGTCGGGTGACTGATGATAATTCTGAGTCGACACCTAAGTCTACTGCCTTTTCGCCTTACGTAGGAAACACTTCCACCAAGATCGGTTGTATTTTACGGAAATACGATGTGAAATGTGTTTTCCGACCTCCATCTAAAATTGGAGAGCTTTTGAGTTCTGTTAAGGATGATCTTGGTCTTCTTATATCTGATTACTTGTAGCTGCGGCATGGTATATATTGGTCAAACTATCAGGACCTTGGAGGACCGATGTACTGAGCATAAACGGCACACACGATTACAGCAGCCAAGTAGATCTACTATTGCCGAACATTGCTTGGGTACTGGTCACCCCATGTTATATAATAACACCGAGATATTGGCAAACACGTCCACCTATTGGGACAGTGTTATTAAGGAGGCAGTTGAGATTAAATTAGCGAACAACCTCGTTAACAGGGATGGAGGTTTTTGTTTAAACTCTGTTTGGAATCCGGCTCTCTCCCTTGTTAGAAAACAGAGGGACAGAGTCAATGCTACCTCACCTGCGAGATCGTAGTCTCACTACCGATAGCTCTGACTTTGGTCATCTTTGGTGGCACTAGTTGTTCAGTGTGTGTTGTCTTTCCTGCATCAGTCCGAGAACCGAGGTTTTAAAATTGTCATGTACGTCACCAGTCCGTTGCAGTTTGCCTTGAAAATGGCGGGGTGTTCTCCCGTCGAAATATCGGCGGTCGCTGAAAGTGTCACCTGGCTGAATACCCGGAAGTTATTTGAAAGTTGTATACGCCAGGAGAAATGCAGGTCTCACGTTGTCCAGAATGTTCTTCAAACCAATCTCGAACAGTTGTGGCCAGATGACAGAAAGCATTGTCAAAAATTGAAATTTCGTCGATACTGGGGAACATGACGCCCACGAATGGTTGCAGATGCTGTCCAAGTAGCCGAACATGGCTATTTCCGGTCAATGATCGGGTGAGTTGGACCACAACACCAAACCCACTCCACGTAAACACAGCCGACATAGCCCACACTATTATCGAACTACAATCAGCTTGCAGAATGCCTTGTTGACAACTTGCATCCGTGGCTCCGTGGGGTTTGCGCCACACTCGAACCGTGCCATCAGCTCTTACCAACTGAAGTCGGGACTCATGTGATCAGGCCGCGGTTTTCCAGTCGTATAGGCTCCAACCGATACAGTCACGAGCGCAGGAGAGGCGCTGCAGGTGATGTCGTGCTGTTCACAAAGGAACTAGCTTCAGTCGTCTGCTGGCATAGTCTGTTAACACCAAGCTTCACCGCACTGTCCTAATGGATGCGTTCGTCGCAAGTCTTGCATTGATTTCTGCGGTTATTTCACGCAGTGTTGCTTCTGTGCTAACACTAACACCTCTAGTCAAACGCCGCTGCTCTCGGTCGTTAAATGGAGAGCGACGGCCAAAGGTTGGTTCTGAGCACTATGGGACTTAACATCTGTGGTCATCAGTCCCCTAGAACTTAGAACTACTTAAACCTAACTAACCTAAGGACATCACACACATCCATGCCCGAGGCAGGATTCGAACCTGCGACCGTAGTAGTCGCGCAGTTCCGGACTGAGCGCCTAGAACCGCTAGACCACCGCGGCCGGCGCGACGGCCAAAGACTTGTCCATGGTGAGTAGTAATTCTTGAAATGTGGTATTCTCAGCACACTCTTGATACAGCGGATCACGATATACTGAATTCGTTAACGATTTCTGAAATGGAATTTTCCATCCGTCTAGCTGCAACTACCATTCCGCGTTCAAAGTCTGTTAATTCCCGTCGAGCGGCAGCAATGACGTCGAAAACCTCTTTAAATGAATCACCTGAGTACAATCGACAGCTCCGCCAACGCACTGCCGGTTTACATTTCGTGCACGCTATACCACTGACATGTACAGGGTGATCCATTGATCGTGACCGGGCCAAATATCTCACGAAATAAGCGTCAAACGAAAAAACTACAAAGAACGAAACTCGTCTAGCTTGAAGGGGGAAACCAGATGGCGCTATGGTTGGCCCGCTAGATGGCGCTGCCGTAGATCAAACGGTTATCAACCGCGTTTTTTTAAAAATAGGAACCCCCATTTTTTATACATATTCGTGTAGTACGTAAAGAAATATGAATGTTTTAGTTGGACCACTGTTTTCGCTTTGTGATAGATGGCGCTGTAATAGTCACAAGCATATGCCTCACAATTTTAGACGAACAGTTGGTAACAGGCAGGTTTTTTAAATTAAAATACAGAACGTAGGTACGTTTGAACATTTTATTTCGGTTGTTCCAATGTGATACATGTACCTTTGTGAACTTATTTCTGAGAACGTATGCTGTTACAGCATGATTACCTGTAAATACCACATTAACGCAATAAATGCTCAAAATGATGTCCGTCAACCTCAATGCATTTGGCAATACGTGTAACGACATTCAACAGCGAGTAGTTCGCCTTCCGTAATGTTCGCACATGCATTGACAATGCGCTGACGCATGTTGTCAGGCGTTGTCGGTGGATCACGATACCAAATATCCTTCAACTTTCCCCACAGAAAGAAATCCGGGGCGTCAGATCCGGTGAACGTCCGGGCCATGGTATGGTGCTTCGACGAGCAATCCACCTGTCATGAAATATGCTATTCAATACTGCTCCAACCGCACGAGAGCTATGTGCCGGACATCCATCATTTTGGAAGTACTTCGCTATTGTGTCATGCAGTGAAACGTCTTGTAGTAACATCGGTAGAACATTAGGTAGGAAATCAGCATACATTGCATCATTTAGATTGGCATCGATAAAATGGGCGCCAATTATCCTTCCTCCCATAATGCCGCACCATGCATTAACCCGCCAAGGTCGCTGATGTTCCACTTGTCCCAGCCATCGTAGATTTTCCGTTGCCCAACAGTGCATATTATGCCGGTTTACATTACCGGTGTTGAATGACGCTTCGTCGCTAAATAGAACGCCTGCAAAAATTTGTCATCGTCCCGTAATTTCTCTTGTGCCCAGTGACAGAACTGTACACGACGTTCAAAGTCGTCGCCATGGATTTCCTGGTGTATAGAAATATGGTACGGGTGCAATCGATATTGATGTAGCATCCTCAACAACGACGTTTGTGAGATTCCCGATTCTCGGGCAATTTGTCTGCTACTGATGTGCGGATTAGCCGCGACAGCAGCTAAAACACCTACTATGGCATCATCATTTGTTGCAGGTCGTAGTTGGCGTTTCACATGTGGCCAAACACTTCATGTTTCCTTAAATAACGTAACTATTCGGCGAACGGTCCGGACACTTGGATGATGTCCAGGATAGCGAGCAGCATACATAGCACGCGCCCATTGGGCATTTTGATCACTATAGCCATACATCAACACGATATCGACCTTTTCCGCAATTGGTAAACGGTCCATTTTAACACGGGTAATGTGTCACGAAGCAAATACCGTCCGCACTGGCGGAATGTTACGTGATACCACGAACTTATACGTTTGTGACTACTACAGCGCCATCTATCACAAAACGGAAAAAGTTGTCCAAGTAAAACATTCATATCTCTTTATGTACTACACGAATATGTAATAAAAATGGGGGTTCCTATTTTAAAAAACGCAGTTGATATCCGTTTGACCTATGGCAGCGCCATCTAGCGAGCCAACCACAGCGCCATCTGGTTTCCCCCTTCAAGCTAGACGAGTTTCGCTCTTTGTAGTTTTTTCGTGAGATATTTGGCCCGGTCTATCAATGGACCACCCCTGTATATGTGGATATCACTATTTTATGACTTTCGTCCCCTCAGTGTATACGAGTATGCATTATAGACTTAAGTCAGGACACACCAGCTCTAAATTGCTAAAGCATATATCACACTCTGGTTAAATGAAGTCTGTCGGGCTTTTCTTGTTACAATGCTATTAAAACGTCCGGCACACTGGCTGCGACACATGAGGTTCGCTGTCAGTGTTTGTTATGTGCTACGCCATCCGTCGATACTTTTATGCTCCGATCATACTGTGCCTTGTGTTCTTTTAATTGTCGGAGTGTGTGGTTTATTGTGTGAGATACTTTTTTACGGTTTTTATCTCCATTTTACAGTGGCCCATTTTTTGTCTATTGCCTTCCATGATGTTCCCCTTTTTTTATATGTTCACCATATTCTCTCCTTTGTATATTTTTAAATGTCTTCTATTGTTCTATGTCTTTCGGCTGAAGAGCAGCGCATATGCTGCTGCCAGCCCGCCCCGATGGGGAATTGAAATACAATAAAGAAAAAAAAAAGTGACTGCGACACTTCGGCGGCTCTGCCAGAGCCTGGAGCGCCCTTGTTGTCCCACCCCGCTGCAGCGGTGGCCGGCGCCGGGCCCAGTGTGTGACGCTCGCTGTGTCGCTGCCGCAGGTTCGGCGGCGTCGGGGGCGTCGAGCGCGGCGTCGCACCTGTCGGTGGCGTCGTCGGGGGGCGGGCGGTCGCCGTCGCCGCACAAGATGCTGCTCGAGACGTCCTTCTGCGGCTCCAAGCCGCTGCTGGCGCAGCCCAGCATCGAGCTGGACGAGCTGCCGCCCAGCTCCAAGGAGGCCATCGCACAGGTCAGCTCTTCTAGTTTGAAGGTATTCCTCTGGTCTGGGTTGCGACAGCCTGGATAAAAAAAAATCGGCATTTCAGTTCGTCATAACATCAGTGTTATAATTTTTGGTTTCATAAGAAAAAACGAGTAATGTTTATTACAGCCCGCCCGGTTGGCCTTGCAGTCTAACGCACGGCTTTCCGGAGTGGGAAGGAGCGCCTGGTCCCCGGCACGAATCCGCCCGGCGGATTTGTGTCGAGGTCCGGTGAACCGGCCGGTCTGTGGATGGTTTTTAGGCGGTTTTCCACCTCCCTCGGCGAATGGGGGCTGGATCCCTTATTCCGACTCAGTTACACTATGTCGGCTATTGCTGCGCAAACAAGTTCTCAACATACCCGTACACCACCATGACTCTACTACGCAAACATAGGGGTTACACTCGTCCGGTGTGAGACGTTCCCTGGGGGTGTCCACCGGGGGCCGAACCGCACAATAACCCTGGGTTCGGTGTGGGGCGGCGGAGGGGTGAAGTGGACTGCGGTAGTCGTCGTAGGGTTGTGGACCACTGCGGCTGCGGTGGGGACGGAGCCTCTCCGTCGTTTCTAGGTCTACGGTTAACATACAATGTTTATTTCTAAAATTTCCATTTCTTTGAAATGTTGCGTTGTTATAGAAATTGCGAAAAGCCATCAGCACTGTTTTTATAACAACGCCTACAGTCAGAAACTAGCAACGAGCACGTGACATAAGAATCAGCACACTGCAGTCAGCTCAGCACAAAGCCCTAAGGAAGGCCGCTTGCAATAGTGGCCAAAACGACGGACAGTTTTATACACTGAAGTGCCAAAGAAACTAGTATAGGCATGCGTATTCGAATACAGATATATGTAAACAGGCAGAATACGGCGCTGCGGTCGGCCTATATAAGACAACAAGTGTCTGGCCCAGTTAGATCGATTACTGTTGCTACAACGACAGGTTATCAAGATTTAAGTGAGTTTGAACGTGGTGGTATAGTCGGCGCACGAGCGATGGGACACAGCGTCTCCGAGGTAGCGATGAAGTGGGGTTTTCCCGTGCGACCATTTCACGAGTGTACCGTGAATATCAGGAATCCCGTACAACTTTAAATCCCCGACATCGGTGCGGCCGGAAAAAGATCCTGCACGTCCGGCACCAACGACGACTGAAGAGAATCGTTCAACGTGATAGAAGTGCAACCCTTCCGCAAACTGTTGCGGACTTCAATGCCGGCCCATCAACAACTGGACTTTCGGAGTTGAAGAGCCACTTGTCTACCCTTGATGACTGCACGACACAAAGCATTACGCCTCGGCTGCACCCGTCGACACCGACATTGGACTGTTGACTGCAAACATGATGCCTGTATTGTATTGCGTCGAGCGGATGGACGTGCACGGATATGGAGAGAACCTCATGAATCTATTGACTCTGCATGTCAGGAGCGGACTGTTGAAGTTGGTGGACACACTGTAATCGTATGGGACATGTGCAGTTGGACTGATATGCAACACCTGATACGTCTAGATACGACACTAACAGGTGACAGGTACGTAAGCATCTCTCTGATCACCTGCATCCATTCATGTCCATTATGCATTCCGGCGGACTTGGGCAATTTCAGCAGGAGATTGTGACACCCCACACGTCCAGAATTACTATAGAGTGGCTCCAGGAACAGTCTCCTGAGTTTAAATACTTCCGTTGGCTACCAAACTCCCCAGACACGAACATTATCGAGCATATCTGGGATGCCTTGCAACGTACTGTTCAGAAGAGATCTCCACCCACTTGTACTCTTATGGATTTATGGACAGGCCTGCAGGATTCATGGTGTCAGTTCCCTCCAGCGCTACTTCAGACATTAGTCGAGTCCATGCAGTCTCGTGTTGTGGCACTTCTGCGTGCTCGCGGGGGCCGTACAAAATATTAGGTAGGTGTAGCAGTTTCTTTGGCTCTTGGATGTATGTAACAGCCCAGATGAATTTTATTGACAGTGACAACAGCTGCGGAAGCCTACGCTCACAAATAACGTAGCTGATGTGTGGCGTGGCTTGTTAAACGGTACGCGTGTAATTAGTTAGATACGTAGTCCATCGTTCATTTGAACTTCTATCGAAATGATGTGGAACGAGTCCGTTTATAGGATTACATGATTAGTGTTAACATTATTGAACATGTTTTCATTTTATTCCTCCTCATACGACTACATTTAAAAATTAAGTTTGTAAGTGGAAATTCGTCACTGGAATAGAAGAAATTGTGCAGGAGAAATGATTTAAAATTAAATTTAAAACTTGCTTCACCACCTGTCAGACATTTTATGTTATTGTGCAATTTTTTTTGTTGCTGACTTCAATACGCAACAACAAAAATTTTTTATCATTTGCGCATACTGTATTCCTGCCTGAGACACTGACAACTTTAACAGTGGGTAATGAAGACCATTTTGTCCTGTTTTGCTGTAGGTATGTACATCACTGTTCTTTCCAAACTGTGATGGATTATTGATAGCAAATTTCCTTAGCGAAAACATGTATTGTAGTAGTGCAGTTAGAATGCCTATCTCCTTGATGAGTTACCAACATGACGTCCGTGGTTGAACATCACATATTATTCTTACTGCTGGCTTTTGTGGAATCAAGACTTCCTTTTTAAGTGATTAGTTACCCCAGAAAATTATTCCGTACGATATTACTGAATGGAAGTACACGAAATGCATGTAAATTTTGTTCATATCCTTCCGTATTTAGCGTTTTCTTAAGTGCAATAAACAATCAAAATGGTTCAAATGGCTCTGAGCACTATGGGACTCAACTGCTGTGGTCATAAGTCCCCTAGAACTTAGAACTACTTAAACCTAACTAACCTAAGGACAGCACACAACACCCAGCCATCACGAGGCAGAGAAAATCCCTGACCCCGCCGGGAATCGAACCCGGGAACGGGAAGCGAGAACGCTACCGCACGACCACGAGATGCGGGCAATAAACAATCCACACCCTATTCACGGAGCATTCCCATACCTTAACACAACCTCCTTCGTACATCACTATTGGCTCTACATATGAAGGCAGCTAATGTTCACCACGCATTCACCAGACAAACGTTCTCTTCTGATGCCACAGGAAACAGCATACTTGATCGCTCCAAATCAATCGCTTCAAGATCCACAGTTCAGTTGTGACGCTCTGTACACCACCTCAAAAGTGGCTTATCGTTGACTGCAACAGTATGTGGCTTATGTGCTCGACCGTTATACACTGTTCTTCTTAACTCTGTAACACAGTTCCTATGTCTGCGTAAGCAGAAGAAACTAACGATCAAAGCGCGAAACAATTTATTGGACTGTTCAATTAACCAAAACAAATTCTCCAAGTATAACACCAACACAAAATAGAGATCCGTCTTCGAATCACAACTACATACAAGAATAATATAGAAAACAACAGAAATAATTTCCTACTAGTCTCCACCAGAGATCAGCGAGAAGATCCAAGCCGGGCTGCCGGGGCGGCAGCTATCCACGTCTGCTGGCGGTGGATGAAGTGCCGATGTGCGGCCAAGCGCCGGCCTTTATAGCGCTTCGGCGGATGAGTACCTCGGAACTATGTTCCATCACGTGGTTCTGCAGCGACCTCTTCCTTATGTTTATGTTCCGGTAGTGGCCCCTGGTGGCCGCTGGTGTCTTTGTGTTGTTGTTGTTGTTGTTGTGGCCGTTCATCAATATTGCCTGTCGGTTGTGTAGTGCTTCGGTGCGCCTGCGAGCGTGCAACCCGCGGCTGCAGGCTGTCAGTTTGGTTGCCGATACTCTAGGCGCCGTGATGTCTGATGGAGAAGGCCACAGCAACAGTCATCGTGCTAGTTGGTATCCTGGCAGCACTTTCAAATTCCTTCCGCGAATGTCATGCGATGTTTTATATCCACCCCTCTCTATGCTCCATCAATACGGGACGTCAATCTGGTCTCGGCTCAGCTGCGGTTGTTACACCGCGTTTCCGCTTCAAAATCACATCCCCAACAGTCGACCTGAGGAGGTTTAGAAGGATTGAAATATTCGTGATGGACTTGTTACTCAGGTGACACCCAATACTAGTCGACAGTGTAGGTCAGTGTGCGGTGCTGTCCGACCCATTCTGCTACCAGTGCTTCTCCACTAACGGAAAAAAAATCCCAACACCTAGGAGGAGTTGTGCGAGATAAACTAAAGTTGGTAGGCGTGTTTTTACATGTTAAAGACATCGTCTTTTCAAAATTTCGCCAGTCGCATAAGGGTGACCCTAGTAGCGCCACTTTGAGAATGAAAATAAGCTTTCCTTTAAATACGTGCTCTAACACTCATGAGCGTTAGTTAATGAGATTGGACATAGCGAGTTATTTTAACCAAGAATGCCTTTAAGACGACGATGATTCAAATGGTTGAAATGGCTCTGAGCACTATGGGACTTAAATTCTGAGGTCATCAGTCCCTTAGAACTTAGAACTACTTAAACCTAACCAACCTAAGGACATCACGCACATCCATGCCCGAGGCAGGATTCGAACCTGCGACCATAGCGGTCGCGCGGTTCCAGACTGTAGCGCCGAGAACTGCTCGGACACAGCGGCTGGCGACAACGAAGACGCCATTATCTGTTGCTCATTGAGTTTGAACAATGTCATGTAATAGCGCTACCAGAAGCTGCACATTCCTTCCGCGATATTGCAGAAAGGCCTGGCAGGAATGCAGCCAACGTAATTGTTTTCTGGGAGCAGTGGTCACGTAAAGGAACAATTTCAAGAAGACGTAGATCCGGGCGCTCACGTCGCACTGCCGAGAGAGAAGACCGTGGTATTCGGTGTACAGCCCTTGCGAATCGTACTGCATCTGTAACAGCAGTTCGCAGCAAAATGAACTGTTACAAATCGGCTACTTCAAGGACAGCTCAGAACCGACGTTCTGTGGCGTGCGTTCCACGGACATCAAACTACTGCCGTTTGCGACTTCACTTATTGGTTAGAATGAGGACAGATGAGTGCCCACAACCAATCTGTCTGTGGTCTACACACACAGGAGCTGCACCTCGGCTTATGGTCTGAAGCGCGATTTCGTGTGACAGCACGAGCACTCTCGTGGCGATCCCACGGACGCATACGGCAAATCTGAACGTCAATCTGGTGACTGGACCTGTTATGCTGCCAGTCATCAACAGCATTCCAGGGGGTATTTTCCAACAGGATGACTCTCGCCTACATACCGTTGTTGCCACTCAACATGCTCTACAGAGTATCGAAATGTAGCCTTTGCCTGCTCGATCACCAGATCTGTCTGTAAACGAACACATACGGGACATCATCGGTTTAATGCTTGCATGCAACAGTTTGGAGGTTACACAGGTTATTAATGTACCAGCATTTCACATTTGCAACAGCTTTACTCACGCTTACATTAATATGTGATCTTGCAACATTAATCATTTAAATATGTTACCTACACAAGCGAATTCTCGAAATCTCGTTACTCTGCATTAATTATTTGTTGATGTTGGGATTTTTTACTTTCAGTGTAATACACCGTGACTTCTTTTGTGCTGGCACGTCCGCCCTTCGTGGCATCTAGCGCTGTTCAGTATGCGGTGCTTATGACTCTCAGAGACGAAACAGCGATTTTACCGTGACTTCACGGGTCCTGTGCTGTAATGGCTTACAGAAGCAAACAGAGCAGTTGCCATGTTGGTTCGATCGCTCAGCTAGCACACCGTATGTGGTGGTTTTTGTATTTATACTTGTGAATTACGAAAACATGTAGTTTTGAATGGTAAACCACAACAAAAAACTTTCAAAAACGCGGTATGTTTAGTAGCGTTTGTTGTGCTCAAGTCTCGCTAAAGGTGACGTCGGTGGAAAAATATGTTACCACTCTTTTTAAGCACTTCTTTTAGTGAGTTAAATAGGTAGTTAAAACTGATCACTGGCTTCTATTAATGCACGTTTTACTTTAATTCATTTGTTTATGCGTGATATCAACTTGTCTCCCGTTCTGTGCTGTTCATTCCCCTATTAAGCAAGCAGCGGAACGTGGAAATGTTGTGGAAGGTGGTAGGTCGGTCCTAGCTTGGTCTTCGGGACACCCATAGCAGCTGTACCCTGCAGAAGCCACGCTCCAAAGACTCCTCTACATGTAGCTAACTGACATTTCAAAGCGCAGTCTTAAGACTAGCTGCTACCAGTTCGAAAAACATCAATCGATAACCAATTTTTTTAAAAAGGAGACTGTCATTATTCGTGTGGGAAGTGTTCGAAATTAGTCCGATAATTTAAGTTCTGTAAAAAGTTATCGACAAATATACACTAGCGGAAAAGATCACAACACTAAGTATGAGTGGTGTGACATAAACGAAAGTTGGTAGCGTGTTTCTACATCTGAAATATGTTTATACAAAATTCGAGCCAGTCGCGTAAGAGAGGCGCTAGTTGTGCCACTATGAGGATGCAAATCGAGGTTTGCTTTAAATGAACAGTGTAGCGATCGTGAGCGTCAGTTACCCTTGAGATTGGCCGTCGTGAGTTGATGTTAGTCAAGAATTTCTTGAAGGCGACAAAGACGCCATTACCAGCACCTCACTTTCAACGAGGTCGTGTAATAGGGCTGGAAGAAGCTGAATGTTCCTTCTCAGACACTGCAGGAAGACTTGGCAAGAATGTAACCGCTGTACATGACTGCTGGCAGCGGTGCTGACGTAGAATGTACGGTCGCAAGAAGACCGGACTCTGGACGGTCACGTGGCACTGCCGAGAAGGAAGACCATCGTGTTCGGCGTTTGGCTCTGGCGCACCGTACTGCATCTGCAGCAGCAATTTGAGCAGCAGGTGGCACCACTGTGACGCGACAAATTGTTACTTGAAGGACAGCTCGGAGCCAGACGTCCAGCAGCGTGCATTCCACCGACCCAAACCGCAGCTGTTTGCGACTTCAGTGGTGTCGAGCGAGAGCTAATTGGAGGGCACGGTTGACGTCTGCTGTGCGTTTTGGTTCTGTCTCAGTGGCTTTGTGTCTGTTAGGAGGAGGCCAGTCGAGGGCCTGGTCACCAGATCTGTCTCCAGTCGAGCACATGTGGGACATCATCGGACGACAACTCCAACGTCACACACAAAAGCTGAAATTACGGTGCCTGTATTGTCCAACCAAGTGCAACAGGCACGAAACTCTATCCCACAAACTGACACCCGGTGCCTGTACAACATAATGCATGCACGGTTGCATGCTAGCATTCAGCTTTGTGGCGGTTTCAAAGTTTATTAATATACCAGAAGTTCACATTTGCAATGGCTCAATTTGAGGGTGAAATTTCTGAAAACGTACGTTTGGACCATTGTATTGTAGTGAAACATGGAATGTGGGAAAACCGCAACAGAGGAGACTCTTAGCATTTGAGATGTGGCGCTACAGACGAATGTTGAAAATTAGGTGGACTGATGAGGTAAGAAATGAGGAGGTTTTGCGCAGAATCGGAGAGGAAAGGAATATGTGGAAAACACTGATAAGGAGAAGGGTCAGGATGATAGGACATCTGCTAAGACATGAGGGAATGACTTCCACGGTACTACAGGGAATTGTAGAGGCAAAAAACTGTAGACGAAGACAGGTACTGTAATAGTCGTACATCCAGCAAATAATTGAGGACATATGCTGCAAGTGCTACTCTGACACGAAGAGCTTGGTACAGGAGAGGAATTAATGGCGGGCCGCATCACACAAGCCAGAAGACCGACGACGCAAAACAAAGGCTTATCTCGCATTTACATTAACCTGCGATCTTATAATGTTAATCACTTAAAAATATTAGAGAAATGTTGTCTCGAAATTTGATTACTGTACGTTAATAATTTTTTAGTATTGCGTTTTTTTCCGTCAGTGTATTTTTATGCTCCTGGCTCTCATAGTCTTTGCCTACGAGCCGCGTCTGTACTAAATGTCGTGTCCATTCATCACTCGGAACCATTCTTCATCTGAATTGAAACGTCCCCTTAGAAAAATTAATGAATTACTGTGCTGATAAACCTCTACGTTGTTTGATTTTCAAACAGCTGAGCAGAACTGAACGTACTAACATTTCTCTCCTTACTTCTTCTGATCAACACTGAACTGACACACAATATTTTTAGCGCAACGAAATCTGACTTTCAGTCCCTACAAAAGAATGGCCCTGACTAACATTAACCTATACCAAACTTCCTGGCAGATTAAAACTGTGTGCCCGACCGAGACTCGAGCTCAGGACCTTTGCCTTTCGCGGGCAAGTGCTCTACCAACTGAGCTACCGAAGCACGACTCACGCCCGCACCTCACGTTTGGAAGAGCAGAAGGGAAATTGTAGAAGAGGAGAAACGGAACGATCAGCTGTTGCGGAGCATGCTTTCCAGCCAGGGAACCACAATATTCGTTTCGAGTACACGCAAGTACTAGCGGCCACAAGCGGATACTACGGAAGGCTCTACAGGGAGCCAATCGAAATCGCCAAACACCCTAATAATTTCAATCGAAAGGAGGAGGGCGTGAAATTAAACGGTATATGGGTGCCGGTGTTAAAGAAGATGTGTACCACCCGTCCACTACTGGGTGATGGCAAGGGCGATCGACGGCGACGGACAGCGGCCAATTGCACTGGCGTTTTCAAAACACGTGAGGTCACACCGCGGCGCGGGAGCGCGCAGACACGGAATTTAGCGGCAGTCAGTAGCGAGCCAGTGTGTGTTGGACCTTCCATCGAGCTACGGAGCCCCTTGAAGATGTCTCCCGCAGTCGGAGACGAAACGTTGGGAATTGAGACAAAATTCATCAACCGACCACGGCATAACAGCCCGTATAGTTATAATGGACATGAGAAGCTCTCCTGCGAACCTTGCAGAACTAGCACGCCTGAAAGAAAGGATACTGCGGAGACATGGCTTAGCCACAGCCTGGGGGATGTTTCCAGAATGAGATTTTCACTCTGCAGCGGAGTGTGCGCTGATATGAAACTTCCTGGCTTCGGTAGCTCAGTTGGTAGAGCACTTGCCCGCGAAAGGCAAAGGTCCCGAGTTCGAGTCTCGGTCGGGCACACAGTTTTAATCTGCCAGGAAGTTTCATATCAGCGCACACTCCGCTGCAGAGTGAAAATCTCATTATATTAACCTATACCTTTCATGAGTCACTTACCTCACAAAAAAGTTCGTTACTCGAACTACTGCAATACAGCGAGCGCCATTACTGCCAGCTAAATAAAAGATTCTAACTACTGAAGGCACTAACTACTGATAGGCATAGTTAGCAAATGAAAGATTTCGATAGAGAACAAACAATGTATTTACCTTAATAGTGTTCAAAAGTCATAACATATATATCAGTTCATGACATCCAGTCTTACAAATTTACTCTCTCTAATGGACACACGTCCAGATCATCCGCTCTCAAAACTCCGCCATCTCACTCCCCACATCCACCACTGCTGGCGGCTCACCTCCAACTGCGCAACGCTACGCACTGTTAACAGCCAACTGTTCAACACTACAATAGCAAATTCCAACAATGCAAACCAGCCACAGACTGCACACAGCACAGTCAGTGATTTTCATACAGAGCGTTACGTGGTGGTGGCGTTACCAACATAAAAACCTAAACAGCCTACTTACAGAATCTATATCTGTACTCCACACAACACCTTACTGCGTATGGCGTAGGGTACTTCTGGCATCACCAATACTTTCCTTACTTCCGTGTCCCATTTGCAAATTGTGCTCAATGATGACAGCTGTCGCTAAACCTCCGTGTAGAGTGTCTTACTAGTTTCCAAATTGAATGCCCTCCTGTTTTGGTACCAAAACATCCGCCAATTGCTTCAACGATGTTGGAACTGGAAATCTGCTCTTCACTCTCCGCTGTTAAACTTCTCGTAGTGGTTCAGTGATGTTGACGTCTGACGATTCTGCTGGTCACGAAAGATGTTTTATGATATTCTGATACTCCACAAGCCAATTCTGAACCTTTTTCGGCTGTGTGTATGGGTGCATTATTATCTTGGAATACGGCAGTGTTTGGCAACAATATGCACGTCATTGTCAAGCTATTCATTTGCAGTAACCCAACCTGTGAAGGTAACGGAAGGGCCAGCTGAATACCACGATTTAGCCGCCCAAATCATAACGGAATCTCCACCACTTGCTTGACTGTAAGAAGCAGGCAGGCCGAATAGTAGGTTTCTTTTGAGTTTCTCCATATATGACCCCGGTCGTTTGTAGTTAACACTGTAAACAATGATTAATTTTACCATACCACATTTTTCCAATCACCGAGTGTCCAGGTTTTATGGTCGTGGCACCACTTCTTTCGCAGCTTTGCGTTGCCTCCCGTTACTAACTTCGTCACAATAGCAGCCCTTCTATGAAAGTTACGCTTGTGATGTTCCCACTGTACTATTTATGTCGACACAGTTTTTCTCACGTGAGAGTTGCGTTTTGCAGTCACTTTTGCCGCGATAGTTTTACGAGTATGTTGTCCGGCAACATCACTTTTTAATGCTCTTCGGTCTCTGTCAGTTAACTTCGGCTTTCCCCCACAATTCCTCCTCGCCGATCATATTTTATCAAAAACATGTATTACGTGTGCATTTGTTACTGTGGAGGCC